>NC_056741.1:1883567782-1883650282 GCF_019279795.1 Protopterus annectens
ACACTAGTCTTTAGAAGTGTGAAGTCGGCTTTGAGAAGTTCTTTACTGTGGTCTTTTTTATTTCAGGTGGGGTGGGATGAGGACCTCCAGTGAGATTAGTTTGTGATCTGATCTCACCAGTGAGGGGTATACTTCCGTGTTGAACATTATGCTCCCATGTTCGTGATGATGAGATCAAGTATGTTATCTCCTCTTGTGGGGATGGTGACTAGTTGTTCCATGGCATTTGAGTTTATGAATTCCAGGAACTTTTGGGCTAGGGTGTTTGGGCTTGAGTAGTGTTCCCAGTCTATATTAGGGTAATTGAAGTCACCTAGTATGATGGTGTTTGGTGATACATTTATCCCTCTAGTGTTTTCAGGAAGGCCATGTGAGGTTCCTGAGTTTGTGAGGGTGGCCTGTAACATGCTACAATTTGCAGAGCAGTCTTGCTCTATGGTTAATTGCACCTGGATGGTCTCCGATGCATCGTGCGTTGCCACCAGTCTTGAGGTGTGGGTGTCCTTGATGAATATGGATACCCTCCTTTCTTGGTATTGTCCGGATTTTGGGGCCGGAACGCATGATATGAGGTAAAACCTGATAGCGCTGGGGTGCTCTCAGGAGCCTTGAACCAGGTTTCTGTCACAGCACAGACATCGATGTTCTCCATACTGAGAAGGGCCTCGAGTGCATTTTGAGATTTAGACTTCTGGCATTGAGCAGCATTACCCTTAGTTTTTTCCTTTTTGTGTTCTAGGGTGGTAGGTTTAGAATTTGAGCCTTGCCTAAAAAGGCACTATGGGGTGGCAAGAGCCTTTGCCAATATCCGGAATCCCAGGGTGACAGGTGCAAGCCATCCCTTGCGAAGCAGCGTGGCTTGTCCAGCATGTCATCCCAGGCAGACAGATACTGGATCCCCTTTGAATGACACCAGTGCTTAAGCCAATTGTTAAAGCTGATCATCTTATCTCTGTATTGTGGCATCACTCTTGGTGAAGGTAGGATACTGCTCAAGGTCAGGGTCATACCTGCCTGGGCTACATAATCAGAGAGCTCCTCAATGTCTCTTTTCATGTAGTCCAAGGAGGTACGTCTCAGGTCGTTTACACCAGCGTGGACAATGACTGGGTCATATTTGTACTTGCTGTTGAGCGACCTGGGTGCTTGCGTTATGTGGCGGTTTCTAGCCCGACAGGCAGCTTACTGTGACCTTCTCCTTACTCAGTCTGGTGAGCGGGACGCCAGTGTGTCTGACTATGGAGTCACCAATGACTAGTGTGTCTGGCATTGTGTTTGGCCTTAAGGGCTGTGACTCTTTGACACTCTGACTGTGAGGTCTATGTGTTGCAGGTGTTGTGTTCTGAGGTGGTGGTTGTTTGGGTGTCTGCTTTGGTGGCCTCTGCTGTTTTGGTAGATTTTTGGTCAGAGCCTCGGGAATGTCTTTGTGTGTTTATGTGTATGATTTGAGGTTGTAATGGTGCTATGTGAGACTGGGTCTATAGTGTGTGTGGTAACCTTCTCCTCCTGACTGGTCTTGCCAGTCCTGTGTTGAGAGAGCTCAGCCTCCAGTTTGGCCGTATAGTTGCATCTCTCGCATGTATTTGTGTTTTGTGGGAGGAGGAGAGGGTTGTCTGTGTACATGAGGCAATTGTAACATTGCCTCAGTATTCCCAGGTTCACCAGCTGAGCAGGAGAGGACACTAGCGACTGATCCCTCGACATGCTAGAAGGATAGAAAAAAACTTTAAAAAAGATTCAGGGGGATGTGGGTGACCGAGAAATGGGGGGTTACCTTTTTGGGGTACTATCTATGACAAGAGTGCCGTATCAAGGTAATAAGTACTGTAGGAGCAAGTGCTAGGTTTAACAGATAGAGAATAGTCTACTTGGAGTCAAGTGGAGATGATCTTTTTAGTTATAGGATACGCTGATTAGATCAGTAGTATAGTTCGAGGAAGGTAGTTTTAAGGGAAAATTTGAAGAGTGGACTTTAGGTAGCCCGAATAGTTTAAACCTGCCTAACCAGCGCTGCCCTAGTGTGCAACAGTGGCAGCTCCGCGCTAAATCGCGCTAACGCGCGTTTACCGCGTTTTATACCAGGGGGCTGGAGAAAGCTAGAAACTGGCCCAAAACGACCAATAAACTACTAGTTACTGGCTGAAACCTCAGAAAACTGGACAAAGGCAGCTCAATGCTTCCCACTCCCACTGGTAAGCAAGGTAACTTCCTCTCCCCCAAATAAGGCAAGGAAACAGTACACAGGAACTACAACCAAAGCCCAGGAATCAGCAACTCTGAAACTGGACTAAACTAGTAAAGCAGGAAAAACAAGAGATATTTTTTTCTTTTTTTTTTCACAAAACAGGCAGAAACAGGTACAGCAAACACTTATAAATGCTATGAATCAGCTACTACAGCTTACACAGAAGAATTTGCTACAAATACAGTCAAATAGTAACAAACAAGGATTCCAAGTGCAATATTAAGTTAAATGCAGTAAAAACAGCTTCAATGTAACAGAAAGGCAGGCGAAATACAGTCGCTAGGTATTCAGATGTGGAAAGCAACAAAAATATACTTAGTATCAAGAAAAGTCGCTTATTCAGCTCTCTGCAGCCTGGATTACTCTGCTGGCCCACGTGGAGTCTGTGCTGAGTAGGTACAAGCTGAAAACGCTACACTGCTTTTATACCAGGGGCTGGAAAAGCTAGAAACTGGCCCAAAACGACCAATAAACTACTAGTTACTGGCTGAAACCTCACAAAACTGGACAAAAGGCAGCTCAATGCTTCCCACTCCCACTGGTAAGCAAGGTAACTTCCTCTCCCCCAAATAAGGCAAGGAAACAGTACACAGGAACTACAACCAAAGCCCAGGAATCAGCAACTCTGAAACTGGACTAAACTAGTAAAGCAGGAAAAACAAGAGATATTTTTTTCTTTTTTTTTTCACAAAACAGGCAGAAACAGGTACAGCAAACACTTATAAATGCTATGAATCAGCTACTACAGCTTACACAGAAGAATTTGCTACAAATACAGTCATGGAGTGTGCACAGGAATATGCAAAGCCACACAGGAAGGTACTGCAGGCAAGCATACATTTCAGTCACCAGAAGGGTGCTAAGTTTTAAACATGAAAAACCCTGCTGGCTGCTAGATAACAGCTGCTCAGGAATGTGGAGGAGGAAAAAATAAACAGAGCAAGTAATGACAAATGATCACTAGCTTGCCTTTTTTCAGGATTCTCAAAGGGGATGTGAAAAAAATTAATTATTTTTCCGCTCATGTAACAAAATGGTACATCGTCCACAGAAGAGCCTCCATACAAAATGACAGAAATATAACAGGTACAGGATTGGGGGGGCTTTGTCAATGGAATCTACACAGCCGAAAGCTGGCATTTTTTATTTGATTACATTTCTTACCAAGGGTAGAAACACTGACTCAGCTGGAACACTTACTTGCTCAGCCCAAATATTCAGAAATCCAAACATAGATATATAAAGCAATTACCAGTATTTGTCAACACAGCAAATGTGTACATTGAATGGTGCACAAACTAAATACTGTCTTGCATAACCAAATGTGTAATGTAAGTTATTCATAAAAAGTATCATTCACAATAGTAATACAGCTGCAGATCATGCAATCTATTTGAAGTGCAAAAAATAAAAGTGGGGAAGGAGAAGAGGATAGGGGACTGGAAGGAATACCAAAGAAATTCAGTAATTTTACAAATATTTTATGTTTAACTAATGAGGTGTTTAACAGTGTAAGAGGGGTTTAGGAGTGTAGTTGCCTTGTTTTACAGAATTACCCACTTGGGAAAATATCTGCATTGTCCTTCCTTAAATATTGCTTTTTTTAGTTCTAGATGGAATTTAGGGAAGGTTGCAACAATTTTATATACGGTGTAAGAGACTCCCATATTTGTGGAAGGTAGCTCAGATAAGCTGTGGTCTGTGGATTGCAGTTTACTTGGGGGTGCAGACAAAGTTTCATGTAGTTTGACGGTTGCTGAAGTTCCTTTCTGATCATGCAGTAATTAATGGAATTCCATATTCTAACTGTGGGAGTAAGAACCCTTTGCAGGACTTTTCGCCCTTCAGAAGAGACAAAGTGGTAAATCTTTTTGTTCCAGAACAGTTGTTTGATTCATGTTGGATTTATTTCCTTGGATATGGTATTATAAGTAAATATTAGAGTTGAGCCATACTCCCAAGTTATCTACAGTAGAGGACAGTTTTGACCTGGTCTGACTTTATGCGGAGGCCGGGTCAGTTATTTATTTTGGTTAGCCTCTGGATGTCCTAAAGAGCAATGACCTGTTCTTTTTAAAACTGAGGATAAGTTTATCTTCTTGAAACTTTCAAGCTGACTGTAGTTAGAGAGTAGGTCAATGCCTTGCTAAAGTTGCATTTTTTTTTGGTCTTGTGTGGACATACAATATCAGCACAGAGTGTAATGGGGAGACTTGGAAGGTCTGTGGATAGTTTGCTGATAAAAATAAAGCACAAAAAGGGTGGAAATATTCAGCGTTGTGGGACACTTTTTAGAATTTGTACTGAAGAAATAGTTGATCCTATTTTAACTTTGAATCGCCTTTTAAGAGAGAATTCAAACCACTGCAGAGGTTTCATGTTGGTGAGTTTATTAACAAAGGATGACCTTGCAGGTTAAAGGCTTTTGTGATCAACAAATGTATAACCTGTAAGGAGTCCTTTGTTCATATTTTTGCAGTATTAAGGACTCCTTTGTTCACATGATGCAGTGTGTGTCCTGTAAGGATGTAGATCACATCCACCATGCTGCTTCCTGCCCAGAAGCCACACTTGTGATTCACATTCACAAATATCCCATACGTTTGGATCTATTTTGTGAGTTGGTTATATATTAGGTTTTCAAAGATTTTCTGAAGGGTTGGAAGTGCAATGTGTGTGGAATTCATTGGGTAAGGAGCTTTTGTCTGCAGCGGAGATAGTAGTTGCAGAAACATTTTTATTAGCAGCTGACGGATATTTTTCTGGCAAATGTTAAAAAACAGGAATGTAGGCCATCTGTTCCTACTGGGGGACTCTGTGTGTTTTTTTCTTCTAGGACAGAGATAATTTGGTTTGACTGTAATATTTTGAATTAGGGTGAGGATAGCCTACATTGGGCCCTGTCAACTCTTTATCCCTCACATAGCCACATAAAATTCTTGTATAAAGGATATGCACTCCTCCAGACTAGTAGCCCAGCACAACGCATCTGAGATACTTCAGGTACAACTAACATTGGATAAGACGGCGATTCAGGTTGTAGCCTGCTACAGGTCCCCAATCATGTCCCAAGATTCTCATTCCACGTTCCTAAGTACCCTAGAAGCTATTAAGGTCAAACCCAACCCTCATGCTAGGTGACTTCAACTACCCCTCCATCAACTGAAAAAACTACTCATGCACCAATACACTGGCCCAACGTTTCCTGGAATTCATCAATTCCAATGCCCTGGACCAGCTCATTCTTACCCCCACTAGAGGAAGCAACATTCTTGACATGGTTATTATAAACATGGGCAACCGTTGCTCTACATCGATAGTCAATTCGTCCCTGGTTAGATCCGACTACAAACTAATCACCATGGAAATCCACATCTCACCCACATCCCTGAAAAGGAAATCACCATGAAAGACTTCTCCAAAGCTGACTTTGGGCTTCTAAAAACAGAGGTGGCTAACTTCACGACACCCATGTCAATGGAAAATAGATGGATGACTGCTAAATCATATACCAATGCACTGTACGAACATGTACATAAATGCATGGAACTAGCCATACCCAACAGAACAAAGATGCTCTCGTCCACAAAAAGGAAGCCAATCTGGTGGTCCTCTGCCATTAATAAACTCTACACAGAAGGAAGAAACTGTTGCAGAAAAAGGTGAAGTCCCACGACAGGAAAAACTCCCTTGTTACCCTCAACAAAAAGTTGAGATCCCTCATCAAAACATCTAAACCCAGCTATGAAGGCAGAATTGTGGCAGACACTAAAACAAGCACAGAGCCTTCTACAGTTATATGAAGACTTTCCACCGCAATACCCAGGTTTGTTCTCGGTTACTGCACAATGGTACCTCCTATACTGAGCCAACAGATATTGCCAATATACTGGCTGACAGATTCAGAGCCAACTTTACCCCCCCCCCCCCAAAGGACCAATCACAACACCGGAGGAATGCCAGGCATTGTCCAATACCAAAAATATGGCTTCCATGGGACAAAACAATATCCCTGAGTGTGTTCTACAAGAACTACAAAGTGAACTGGCACCACATCTGTGTGCCCTGTTCAATCAAAGCATCACCTCAGGCTTTGTCTCTACCGAATGGCGCACTGCTACAGTCATCCCTCTCTATAAAGGGGGGGAGGCAATTACAGACCCTGGGAATTATCACCCCATTAGCCTGTGAAGTCTGTTATGTAAGGCTATGGCGCGCATCACCATGGACCTAATTAACAAGGATATAGGGAATCTCCAAGCTCTAGATCCCACACAATTTGGTTTTGTGAAAGGTAGATCATGCCTGCTCAACCTGGTTGACTTCTTTGAGTCAGTCACCAAAGCTGTGGATGAGGGCAAGGCAGTTCATACAGCTACCTCGATCTGGCCAAGGCCTTTGATACCATTACCCACTCAGGAATTATTGATAAACTCACGAAACTAGACAAACCCTGTATCACTAGGTGGGTTGCAAACTGGCTCACAGATAAAACCCACATTGTGAAAGTAGCAGACTCCAAATCAGACTGCTGACCAGTCACGAGTGGAGAACCACAGGGATCAGTTCTGGGTCCTCTCCTGTTTGGCATCTCTCAGACGTCCAGGCCAACATGGAGGGACTCTGGTTGACCAAGTTCACAGACTACTGCAAGCTGGGAGCCATTATTAACTCCCCAAGTGATGTAGACATCCTACAGAAAGGCCTTGCTGAGACCAATGACTGGTGTCAAAACCATGGCCTTAAGCTTAATGCCAAAAAATGCGTACTCATTCCCTTTGGGGAAAAACTCAGTTCCCAGTAATTACCACATCGATGGGAGCCCACTGAACACTGTAGGCATTATAAGAGATCTGGGGACATAGGATGACAGTAACCTCTCCTTCGACCATCACATTGCCACTGTGGTCATCTCATTACCAAGAGTTTTGGATCCAGGAAGAAAGAGGTCATCATCTCTCTCTACTCTTCACTCATTAGGCCAATCATAGAGTATAATGCCCCATTTGGCATGTATCTCACTAGACGCATGCAACAGCTGGAAAGTCCACAAAAGTATCTCACAAAGAGGATCCTAGGCCTTAAACACATGTCCGACATGGACACACTCAAAACTCCAGCTATTCTCTATCTCATATCGTCCTGCTAAGAGGCGATCTCTGCCTGACTTACAAAGCCATGTCTGACCCAGCTCTGTTAGAAATGCTACAGTTAAAGAAATCCCAATCCCTCCGCAACACATGCTCCACAGACCTCAACCTCATTACCACAATCAACAGAATATGCTGGAGGGACAGGTTCATAACCCAGAGACTGCTCATACATGTCAAGCAGAGCACCTCACTAGCCCTCTTCAAGAGAGATCCTGATGAGTGGATGGGAAATAGAAAGTTCACCCCGGGGATCACTCCAGTGGCTCTACTGGATAGAGGAACTGGGAACTAACGTTGGGCAGCCCAATGCCAGGGACTTCTATGGGCTAGGCTTGTAAAGGCTCCAGGGCTATTAGCCTACTACACAGATATGCACCTATGAAGTGGAGAAAGTTGGAACGGGAGGCCATGGTTTCTTTATGTAAAGGGATAGGCTGATGGGTACCCCATTTACAACATCACAGAATTTTTTTCGATTCTTTTGGCTAGCTGTTTGTGTGGTTCTTAAATAACTGTATTTACATCTAGTGGCATTGATGTCTTAAAAATATGAATGGATACAATTCAACATTAAGACGATTTATGGTGCAGCATGGCAGCATTTAATGCTACTGCCTCAGAGCTCTGCCTTCCAGTTCCCTTCTTAGCTGGGGTGCCTTCTCTGTACGGTGTGTATATCCTCCTTGTATAACTGCAAGTTTTTTAAAGGTGTTCTTGTTTCCTTTCACATCATAAGGATGTGCAGTACATGTCCTAGCTGTCCTCCAAACTACCCACATGTGTGCCTGTTATGTGACACTGAGAAAATGCATGCATCATGCAATATGCTGGTGCCTCATTCAGGATTAGGTCTTCTGTTTCCTACATAGTGAGTGCGAGAAGAGGCTTCAACACTCATGCAATGCTGAAAAGAATTAACCATGTGCAAAGAGAATGAATGAATAGACGGCTCAGTCACAAAATACACTGTCAAAGAATTCCACAGGAGAACTTGTGGTGACTAAAACAGCCCTGCTGAGGAAAAGCCATGGATTTAAAAGTGACATTTCCAAGGTTCCTTATCGTAGTTGTAAAGGCTAAACTGACATCTGCATTTAGTATTGTTTGCAGAGTCTTGAGTGTGCTTTTACAGCAGGGCTACTCACCATACCTTGTTGGAACTTCCCTCCCCATCCACTACATCTAGGGTCACTGAATCTTGGGAAAATGCTTTTGACAGTATTACTAATCACAGTTTTGGTCTTTGCAATAAACAAGGGGACGCCAATTCAAGAATTTGTTGGAGAAACAATGCAGTATTTATACTGCTGGAAGAGTTTTTTTTTTTTTTTTATTTTGTTCTGGGACCTTCTTGTAGCCTCATCTGCAGTTGTGTGAAGATGTATTATGCAAGATTTTAGCACTGTTTATTCTTTAACTGCACTTTTACTTCTATAAGCAGAATTACATGTAAAAGGTAGCTTTTTGTATTTTGAACCATGTGAGGTCCTCATCAATCATGTCTACTGCCAGATTTGAGCCTAATTTAGAAATTTATTCCAGCATTACTGGTAAATGTCTGCATAGTATGGTGCCATAGTCTGTGGTGGGATTGCAGTAATGGCAGTACTGTGAATTATGTTCCAGGATTTGTGCTTCATTACCTTTTACAGCTGTATATACCTGCATACAGTTGCATTCTAGTGCCTTTCTGTTTATTCCGTTTACCCTTGCTATGTTTTTTCTCCCTGTTCATTGAGTCACTAGACCTCTAATATGAATTTTCCCCAACCCCCTCCTGCCCTTGTCTTGTGGTTATAAAAAACTGCCTCTGGCTTATGCCCCTTATGGTAATCTGACTTCCAAAATTCCTCCCCTCTTTCACTGTTACTGTCTACGGTGTGACCTATTTAAGTACATTTCAAACCATTATTTTCCATATACCCATAACACTAAGTGCCCACCCAGCAAGCCAGTTTTGCACCCAAGTAAACCTCCCTTACTAGAAAATTGTCTCCTGCTCATTTTCCCAGAATTAATCCTGTTCCATGCTTGGCAGATAAAAGAGGGTTTGTTATGTTGCACTATTTATAGAGTGCTCTTGCTTTATTTGTTGGTTTTGCCTTTAAATCATTCTAAAGGTCCCTAATACTTGAAACTGCCTTATACAAATTATTTGCAGCATTACAGTTGCAAGTAATCTTTCTTGGGGTTATTACGTCAAGGGGTTAGCAGTGCGCTGTACAAACACAAATGTTCAGAAAGTAAATTTTATATAAAAACTTCTCTTAGAACTGAAACTTGTAAGCTGGTGTGTCTAAAGCAAAGCCACTGTGCACAGACATAGAGCAGCTAATTTGCTCATTAAACAGCACTACTATCAAATCTTAGCACAATCTAACCTAGTCTGGTGCCAAATCCCAGACGCCACCTAAGAAGTCGATGACCTACAGCAGCCTGCCCAAATACAGTTCTGGGCAACCTGGACATGCAATTTCCAAATGTCTCCACAGCCAACTTGACAGATACGGGCATCCTGAGACAATGTACCAATTGTCTCATGTTCACAGACCACCATTTAATCAAACACAGCATGCGAGAGATCCACATACACAATTTCACTGGAGGCAGAAACCTTGCATACAAACAAGGATGTCAAGAACACACACACACACACACACACACACACACACACACACACACTTATCCTGAGGCAATAATCTTCCCAAACTTCAAAATCCACCTAAGCCTATACATGACAACAGCTATCCTCAGCAATCACCAAACATTGCATGTATGCCTACACCTAGCGGAGCCACAAGAGAAAAGTCCATAAGGCAAGCAAACATATTACCCAAGAATAGGGGGAATCCATTGTACGACACGCAGATGCCCCACTCACAGACTGAACAAGGAGAAGATAAAGTACAGTTTTGTACCTACCATAAATGTAGATGTCCGAACTGGATAGCATCTGCAGTCATAACAACTGGGTTGTCCTGTCGTCAGGCAGCCCTTCAGTCGGCCGGATTCCAAAGTCCGGGTCCAGCTTCGGCTGATGTCGCACTTCACCCGACGTCATCTCTGTTGGTCTTCGGGTATAAAGGCATCAGCCGACGCCATTTTCCTCAGTGTTTCTTGCCCCAGATGCCAGTAGCCCTCTTGAAGGCTAAAATTTTGGATAGATGCCAATGTTTCCAAAAAGATAGAGGTAAACACAAAAATAAGCATGTATGTACATATATACAAACAAATACACCATAAAAGACTCCCCCCCACCAGCTAGCTATTAGGAGGGTAAACACCCTAGGAGTACCACAGAGGGGAAGGAGGGAGGGTAATCCTGACTGCAGATGCTATCCAGTTCGGACATCTACATTTATGGTAGGTACAAAACTGTACTATGTCCTTCATGGATGCATCTGCAGTCATAACAACTGGGTAGAATACCATAGCCAACTAGGGGAGGAGGATAAAAGTAAATTATGGTGTGTTTAGGATCCCTTGCAGTACAGCAGTGGCAAACCCTGCTCGGGATCTGGAATATAGAGGCAAATTATAATGCTTGGCAAATGTATGCACGGAGGTCCAAGTAGCCTCAATAATATCTTTGGTTGCCACTCTCGTAAGAAGGCTGTGGTAGTGGCTGTTGCCCTTGTAGAATGAGGTCTTATGTTCTGTGGAATTGGTTTTCCATGGAAGGAGTAACAGAATCGTATGCAATTTCCTATCCATTTGGAGATTGTCTGTTTGGAAATAGCTTTTCCTTCCCTTCCTGTTGCATAGGCTACAAAAGTTGGTCAGTCTTTCTGCTATTTTTGTTCTGTCCAAGTAGTAGCGTAGCTGTCTATGTACATCCAAGGTATGCAGTATTCTTTCCCTCTGTTTTGTGGGTTGGGAAAGAAGGTAGGTAGGTGGATTGCCTGGTTTAAAGACACTCTGGATACCACCTTAGGCATAAATGTAGGATTAGTCCTCATGGACACTCTATCTTGGTGGAAGATTAGGAAGGGTTGCACCGCCATTAAGGCCTGTAGTTCTGAAACCCTCCTTGCTGAAGTAATTGCCAGTAGGAAAGCAGTTTTCCATGACAGGTGTTGTAGGTCTGCTGTTGCTGCTGGTTCAAAGGGTGATAGTGTCAACTTTTCTAGCACACAGTTTAAGTCCCAAGCTGGTAATGGTGGTTTCCTTGGAGGTTTTACATTCTTGATTCCTCTGAGGAACTGCCTGAGCAAAGGGTGCGAAAAACAGGTGGATCAAAGCTGTATTCTGCTGAAATAGCTGATGCATGTATCTTGATGGAGGAGTAGGACAGGCCTGAATGAAGAAGTTCGGCCAGGTACTCCAGAATGTTAGGCATATCTATGTTTGACACATCTTTTCCTCTTTCAGTACTCCAAATGACAAACCTTTTCCATTTTCCAGCATAGTTCCTTCTTGTTGAAGGTCTGCGTGCTTCAAGAATAATGTCTTTAACTCTTTGGGAAAGTTCTGGGTTAGCTGCTGCTATGTGATGTTCCATGCAGTCAGTTGTAACGTTTTTAGGTTTGGATGCATGATGCTGTAGTTGTTCTGAGTTAACATCAAAGGCATCAGGGGAATTGGCCACATATTGTTCCGAGACATGCTCCTCAGTAGTGGGTACCAGTGTTGTCTTGGCCAGTTTGGAGCTATCAGGATTATCCTTGGACGTTCTTCCTTGATTTTTAGTAGTACTTTGTGTATCAAGGGAAGAGGTGGGAATGCATATGCTGTTAGGCCTTTCCAGCTGAAGGAGAGCGAATCCACTTTCCATGCTAGTGGGTGGAATGTCCTTGTGCAGAATTTTTGAGCTGGTGATTGAGAGGTGATGCGAATAGATCTATCTGAGGCATTCCCCATTTCTTTGAGATGGTCTTGAAGATGTCCGGGTGCAGCTTCCATTCGTGGTCATCCGAAGTGGTTCTGCTTAGTATGTCTGCCAGAGTATTTTCTTTTCCCGGTACAAATATTGCCTGTAACTGGATGTTGTAGCTGAGTGCCAGGGTCCACAGCTCCAAAGTCATTCTGCATAGGGGGTATGAATGAGTGCCTCCCTGTTTGTTGATGTACCACATGACTGTGGTGTTGTCTGTCCTTATCATCAACTGGCCCTCTTTGAGAAAAGGTTTGAACTTTTGGATTGCCAGTTTTACTGCCAGCATTTCTTTTAGGTTGATGTGCAGGTGAAGTTGATCCTGTGTCCAGAGTCCTTGCACGCATTTGTCCAGCATGTGGGCCCCCCATCCTAGGTCTGAAGCGCCTGTTGTGATGGTCTGGCTTGCTTGACATCTGCGAAAGGGTAGGCCTGGGTTTGACTGGCATGCCTGAGCCCACCATAGGAACTCCTGTTTTAAGCATGGAATTAGTAGGATTTCTGTTTCCAGGCTGTGTCTGTGTTGGGACCATAAATTCTTTAGGTACCACTGTAGTTTTCTCATATGTAGTCTGGCAAATGGGACCAAGATTATGCATGATGCCATGAAGCCCAAGGCCTGCAGTACTTTTCTTGCTGTTAACTTGTTCAGTTTTGTTAGTGCCAAGAAGTAAAGAGGGAGTTCTTTTGTTTTTCTGTAGTTAGGAATGCCATTTGTTTTACTGTGTCCAATTCGCGCCCAAGAAGGTCCTTGTTTGGGATGGTATCAGCCTTGACTTTTGTAAATTGACTGTGTATCCCAGTGCTTGTAGCAAGTAAATGACCCTTTGTAAATCTGTTGTCAGCTTGCTTTTGTTGTCCCTTGTAGTAGGCAGTCGTCCAGGTATGGGTAAATTTGAATTCCTGTAGTCTGCAATGGGCGATTACTGATGCCAGGCATTTTGTGAATACTCTGGGCAGTAGATAAGCCAAAGGGCAATGCTGAGAATTGATAGTGCTCTGATCCTGCAAGAAATCTGAGGTATCTTCTGCAGATTGGTCGAATGGGGACGTGCAGGTATGCCTCCTTGAGATCTAGAGTTACCAGCCAACACTCCTTGCCCAGCATGGGAAGAAGTTGCTGTAGGGTCAGCATTTTGAATTTTGGGACAATGATGTATGTATTTAAGGTGGACAGGTCGAGAATTGGTCTCCAACTTTTTCCTTTCTTGGAACTAGGAATAGTCTGGAGTACAACCCCTTTCCTTGCTCTGCTGTTGGCACTCTTTCCACAGCTCTCATGTTTGCTAACTCCATTATCTGTTGTGGAGCCTCTGTTTTTTGATTTGGAGGTAGATTTGGCATTCCTGTATTGACTGGTAAAGTGTGGAAGTGGAACCGGTAGCCTTGATCTATGGTTTGTAAAATCCACTTGTCTTTTGTTATGTAGTGCCAGTTCTTTGAAAATAATGTTAACTTTCCGCCTAAAGGAGCTGCTATTTGTTCCCTGGTAGGCGGATTTAGGGTTAAGTCACTGTGGTTGTGTTGATGTAGTGGCAGTGGTTGAGTCTGTGCCTCTGTTGTTACCTTGCCACTGTCGTCCTCTGTAGGCACCTCCTCTGGATTGGTTTCTGCCTCTGGAACGACTATTCCTGCCCCTTTGAGATCTTGTGGAGTCAGGAAAGGACCAATTTTTGGCAGGCTAGTTCCTGCTAAACCTTGGGGTTGAACCTGCAAGAAATCTTTAACCGCTTGGACAGATTTTGCCTTTTCTTCCATTTTCTTCATAACCTGCTGGGCAGGTGTACCAAACAAACTTGTCTTATCCATAGGAGCATCTAGCAACTTAGCTTTAACATGATCCGTAAAGCTTGCTCCTTTAGCCATGCATGCCTTCTTATCACTGTGCCAGTCATGGCTGATCTAAATGAAGTCTCCAGTGCATCATAGCCACATTTTAAGGAATGGTTACTAACCTGTTGTATGTTATTTACCATTTCTAATACATATTTCTTATCAAGAGATTCATCAGTGGTTAGCTTTTTAGTTAATTGATCAAGCATAAACTCTTGGTATTGTATCATGTGAAACTGACAGTTTAAAGCTCTAGCTGAGAGAGTAGCTGAAGTGTAGACCTTTTACCCCATCTGTCTAATGACCTTGCTTCCCTTTCAGAAGGAATAGGGTTTTTAGCTATGGTCGCTACTGCCTTGGGACCCTGGGATATAGTTTCGGGTCTGCAAGTGGGGCCTTGTAAAGGTGGTGATGAGTATCTGGCACCCTGTAAAATCTGTCTGGTTTGGCAGGGGCTGGGGTAAAGAATCTGGAGCGGAGCAGACATCATTGAAAGCATCATCCACCACAGAGAGAACAGGAGGTATAGCTAAGGGCCTGTGCTGTGGAAGGTGCAGAAAGGTCCTAAGTCTTTTCTGGAGTCTGAAAAATCCTGTTGCTGCCATTGGAACTGCTCTCGCATGGCATGTAAGGTTTCCCCAAAGGAGAATTCTTCTGGAGGAAGCAGCTGGAATGGATTCTTCAGCATCAGAATCTTCAAAATTGGAGAAAGGAGCCTCTGGCTGGTCAGTTATGTCTGATTCATCAGCAGAATCATCAGAGGACACTGGCTCAGGGGCTCTGCCCTAGGTCTCTTCTCTGGGGCTGAGAGGCCCTGTCTGGGTGAGATTGAGATCCTCTAATTAATGAAATTAAATCTTCTGCCAAAGTAAGCATTTGAGAACTAGAAGAGGGCCTGGTAGTGGGGGGTTTAACAGGCACTGTTTTAGTAGTCTTGGCTGCTTTAGCCCTGGCAAAGGCCTTAATGGACATGGCTGCTGGAGGCCTAGCTGCACCACGTGCTGGGGTAGAGACATCCAAGGGAATGGTGTCTGATAAATCAGTGGCAACCACCGTAGTGGATAAAATTTCTGAGGCCGATTCAAGAGTGGTAGCAGGGGCCTCAGTTGTAGAGATAGATTCAGCTGTACTTTGAGCAGTTTTCTCAGTTTCGGCCGAAACCGAGACACTCGCGGCTTGCTTAAATAGAAGTTATGTTCTTACCATAACGTTCCATGTTAGTTGTCTTCTTCTCGCCTTCTTCTTGCTGGATGGGTTCGGAGCCGACCTCGGCTCCGACTCGGCCACTCTAAAAGCTCGAGAGTTGGTTCCACCGGCTCGAGGCTCCCCTTATATCCCACAATGCTAGGCGAGAGTTACCTCAGATCTCGTTTGTAAGCTAACCCAGCTTATATCAAAAACAGTAAAACTGTGAAACAGAATCCACCTCTAACAGCAGGAAGAACAGGGGTGACCTATATCCTGAAACAAGAAAATATGCATAATAGCATATGACTAAGAAAGAGGTGGTAGAAAGAGAGGTCACGATCACAACTCCTCTAGGTCTGTCCAGGCCAGGGGGAAGGAGGGTGGGACGCGAGAAGAAGACAACTAACATGGAACGTTATGGTAAGAACATAACTTCTATATGTTAAGTTGTCTATCTCGCCTTCATTCTTGCTGGATGGGACCGCGTCCCTAGCACTTTGTCCCGGGTGGCCTAACGGAACAGACTCCTGAGAACAGTGGAACCAAAATTAGCTCTATGCCTAGAAGCTAAATCCAACTTATAATGGGAAATAAAAGTGTGAGGAGTAGCCCAAGTAGCCGCTGCACAAATGGTGTCAATAGGCAGTCTGTCTTGGAAGGCTAGAGAAGTAGCCAAAGCTCTGGTGGAATGGGCTTTAGGTTTATTAGGCAGTTTTTGATGTCTAATCTCATAAACAAGGGTAATCAGAGATGTTAGCCATCTGGATAAAGATACCTTTGAAACTGGAAGTCCCTTTCTGCTTTCCGCATAGGAGACAAACAGCTGATCAGATTTTCTGAATTGTTTCGTCCTGTCCAAGTAGTACCTTAATTGACGATGAACATCCAGGCAGTGTAATTTTTGTTCAGACCTATTTGAATACTCCGGGGAAAAGACAGGGAGGTCAATGCATTGGTTTAGATTTGATGTTGAAACCACCTTAGGCAAAAAGGACGGGTTAGTTCGTAAGGAAACTCTGTCCTTATGGAACACAAGGTAAGGAGAACGACAACTGAGTGCTTGAAGTTCTGAAATTCTTCTAGCTGATGTGATAGCCACCAGAAAGAGAGTTTTCCATGATAATAACTTTAAGGAACATGAAGCTGCAGGTTCGAAAGGGGAAAGAATCAAAGAAGCAAGAACTAAATTTAGGTCCCAAGGAGAAGGAGGATTTCTTACAGGAGGTCTGAGAAGAAAACTCCTTTCAAAAAGGCTTTGCAGAGTTTGTGGGACATTAGGGCAGATTCAGAAATACCCACATGGAAATTAGAAATAGCTGCCAATTGAACCTTAAGAGTAGATGGAGATGAACCTGCATGGAAGAGTTCAGCAAGAAAATCAAGGACTAGTTGGATGGAAGCGTGAAAGGATCTATGTCCTTTCCTTGTGCCCAATGTGAGAAGCGTTTCCACTTACTCAAATAAATCTTTCGAGTGGAAGATTTATGGGAAGCTATCAAAATATCTCTAACAATGTGAGATAATTGAGGAAGCCTGGCTACGGTTGGAAGTGGAGGAACCAAGCAGTGAGGTTCAGAGAGGGGAGGGAGCGATGAAACTGACCCGACTGATGGATCAAAAGATCTGGAACTAGGTCCAGATTCCACGGTCGCCCAAAAGAAATCGATGTAGAAAGGGGAACCACACTTGTCGAGGCCAGTAAGGAGCAATGAGGATCAATGAGGCCTTCTGAGCGATAGCTTTCTGTATTACTTGAGAGATCAGTGGGAAAGGAGGAAATGCATACAGAAGTCCCCGGGGCCAAACTTGGACTAGCGCGTCCCTGCTGGGTTGGCCTGGTAAAGGGAATAGAGTGAAGTATTCTCTGCACTTGCTGTTTTGGGGAGTAGCAAAAAGATCGCAGCAAGGCTGACCCCACTTGAGAAATATCTCTCTCACTACAGAGTCTTTCAGAGACCACTCGTGAGGCATGAGAACAGCTCTGCTCAACTTGTCCGCAATGTGATTGGACTTCCCGGGGATGTGCGTTGCTATCAGAAAACGCTGAGAAGAAATCGCCCATTGCCACAGTCTGAGTGCTTCTCGACACAGGGGTATGATCTGGTTCCGCCTTGTTTGTTGATGTACCACACTACAGACATATTGTCTGTCTGGATTGCAATCGATCCCAAGGGAAGAGAGTCTTGAAGGGCTTGCAACGCTAAAAGCACTGCTCTCATCTCCAGAACATTTATGTGCAAGTGGCATTCGCTTTGGTTGCCATGTGCCCTGGACTGTCCTGGCCTGATAATGCCCCCCCCACCCCATCAGGGAGGCATACGCTGTCAGAGTAGGAACCGGAGGAGGTGGAACAAATGGTCTCCCCAACAGGAGCTGGGGAAGACATCCACCACATGAGATGCTTTTGCACGCCATGTGATCATAATGGTGTGAGACATTGGAAGTTCCTGGTATGACCATTGAGAAAATAGCATCCACTGAAGGATCTGCATGTGGTATCTGGCCAATGGGAGGAGAGGTATGGTCGCTGCCATGATTCCCAACACCTTTAGAACTAACCTGGCTTTGGCTCTGTTGTTGTTGAGAAGAAGTGACACCAATTTTTGAATGTCTGATATCCTTTGGTTCGTTAGTGTTGCAGACATGTTTACAGTATCTAAATTTGCGCCTATGTAGGTAATAGTACGACAAGGCGACAAAACAGACTTTTCGCAATTTATTGAGATACCCAGTTTTTGACAGACGCGAAAAGTGTAATCTCTGGCCATCAGAAGGAGATGCTTGGTGGGAGCTGTAAGGAGCCAGTCGTCCAAATATGGAAACACCTGGAATCCTTGTCGCCTCAGGTGAGAAGCTACCACTGCCATGCATTTGGTAAACACCCGGGGGGCAGTGGTGAGACCAAAGGGCAGGGCCCTGAATTGAAAATGACTGGTTCCCAGCCTGAAGCGGAGGAATCTTCTGGAGCGCCTGTTCATTTTATGTGATAGTACGCGTCCTGAAGGTCTATAGAGCACATCCAGTTTCCTTTTCCCAATAGGGGAAGAATGGATTGCAGCGTGACCATCCGAAATCTTGTTTTCTTGACCGATCTGTTCAAGATACTGAGATCCAAAATTGGTCTCCAGTCCCCTGTTTTCTTTGGAACTAAAAAGAACCTTGAGTAGATTCCGGATCCTTGTTGGTCTGCTGGCACTGGCTGAATAGCTCTTTTGAAAGCAGTTTTGAAATTTCCAAAGCTGCTATATCCCTTTGAGCGGGTGGAACATCTGGAAGGGATTTTTGACTGATTTGGAAAACGAAGAAAGGGGATGGAATAACCTTCGGAAATGATGGACTGTACCCATTTGTCTTGTGTCAAGGATAGCCAGGTTTCTGGGTACAGTGACAATCTTCCCCCGACTGCCTCCGAAGATGGGCAGTCGGGCAACACCTCAGGGATGCTGAAAGGGCTTGTCAGGAAAGGCTTCCCGATTGCCCTGGTTTTATGGACCCCCTGCCCCTAGGGCTTACGCCTACCATTGTTATTCCCACCTCTGCCTCTGGTAGGAAAACGACTCTGTGCGTCAGGCGAAGTCCCTTGAGATTGTTTACGGAACCACATCTTTCCACCCTTCTGGCCTTTGGGTAAGGCCTAGAAGGAGTCGAAAAACGGACTCCGACGGCAGAAAGGGTCTTGCCATCAGTCTCGCACCTAGTCAGGGTTTCTTTCACTTGAGGACCAAAAAGAGATGATCCATCAAAAGGGGAGTTTGTGAAAGACGTCTTGAAAGGTTCCGCAAAGTTGCATAGCCGCATCCAGGCGTGCCTACGTAAGGCCACCCCTGTTCCTGCGGCTCTGCTCGCTCCATCGGCCGCATAAGAGAGGAGGCGCATGGAGGAGTTGGAAATGGAATTAAGGATAGCTAGCTGCGTGTTCATTTTTTCTTGGAACCCCGCAGCTGTAGGGTCCTTCAACATCTCACTCGCTTCCTTGACCAAGTCCCTTTGAAGACGAGTGAAATGGCACAGGTAATTCAGCGAACGCATGGTGAAAGTCGCTGAGGAGAACATCCGCTTCCCGTACCTATCCATGGACCTAGATTCCTTGTTAGGTGGATGGACAGGCACTGAAGGATCAGCCAGTTCCTTCTTTGTGGCGGCAGCTACCACCATAGCATCCACAGAAACTCCTTTTGATAAAAATTGCTCGTCTGATGGAGCTGTGATGAATTTGGAGGGTCTCCTGGGAGTGGGGTCCACTGAATCAGGAGCCGTCCATGCCTTTTGCAACCACCTGCATGAGGGGGTCAAGGGGGACACCCAGGAGGTGGAAGGACGAGAGCCAAACGCCTCAAGATACACAGATTCGTCCTCTGAAGGGTTGAGGGCTGGCCAATTTCCCCTCTGCTTAAGGATCTCCAGAATGTCTGCAAATGAGACATCTTCAGAAGGGGAACGGGGGGAACCCTCAGAATCATCCAGATCTGTGTCCGACGTGATAGACTCAGGTGAGTCAATGTGCTTCCTCTTGCACTTCCTCTTCCGAGGGGGCTCTTCTGCCAAATCAGGAGAGGCCTCGGAAGAGGATAAAATCCCCAAAGGGGACTCCTGAGGAGCTGGCTCTCTGCGGTCCGGGATGAGGGAGTGAGTCGACTTACCCTGAGGCAGCATAGAGGGAGGGGCTGACGGAGCCGACTGTGGAGTAGAGCCAGGCTCTAACACGCTCCGCATGACCTCGAAGCACCCCTGTCAGGCAGAGCCAGAGGTCCCCGCCCGAGGAGCTAAGGACCCCCTCGGCACCGACAGTGATGGCTCCGGCCGATGTCGGAGCCGAACTCACCAGCGCCAAGCACCGAGAGGAGAGGGGTCGGACAAGGGTCCGATGCCACTCACCCCTCGAGCCGACGAGGGAAGTCCGGCGCCGAGATTCCTCCACGGAAGAAAACGGAGCCGACGACGGAGCCGAAGACAATTGTCTCGCCCGGCAACCACAGTCTCGGTTCCGACACGACCCGGCTCCGAACTCAAAAGAGTCAAGGAGGAAAGAGTTGATGGATCGGGCAGGCACCGACTGATGGGTCGGGCTCTGAAGCATCTGGGCAAGTGCCTCGGACTTAAGTAGTCGACTCACCACCCTCTGAAGGTCATGATCGGAAAGCCTCGATGACCTAGAGGAATGAGACCTTTGGCTCCGTTCAGACAGCAGGGGAGATCCTGGAGCCGAATGAACGGAGCCAAGAGAAGGTGACCTAGACCTCTTTCTGGTTGTCGGCTCCGAAGATCTTGTCGGAGCCGACACGGGTACCTCGATAACCTCGGCTCCGGCCGGAGCCGAGGAGGCCACAGAAACTGTGGACTGAGTCTTATCGGCTCCAGCCCTTGCCGATAAAGGCAAAGGTTGAACAACCTGAGGTCTCGGCTCAGAAGCCGGAGCCGAAGACCTCGATGCCTTAGAGGGCTTCCCTGTTGAAACTGACAGGGAATCCTCTGGTTTTAACAAGCCTCTCAAAATTAACTTGTTCTTTCTCTCCTGCAGGACCCTGGGGCTGAAGCCATGGCACACAGCACAGGAGTCCTGCAGGTGCAAAGGCCCCAGACAGTAGACACAAGAAGTGTGAGCGACTGTCAGAGACATTTTCTGACAGCACGCATCACACTTCTTGAATCCAGAGACCTTTGCTTCCTTTGACATTATCCTAACTGACAGGAGTACACTAACACACACCAAACACACAGTTATACCCTGTCAGAAAAATTATTAATAGTAAAAATAATTAACAATTTTAGTCAAAAAATTAGAAATTAAGCACAAACACACCCTATGGAAGGGAAGGCCAAAGGCCCAAGGGAAGAACCAGCGGTTCTTTTAAAGAGAAAACGGGGAAAAATAGGGTCGGGGATAAAAAACTATATTCTACACTAATTTGAGAAGAATTAAGGTAAAAAGGGGAAAAGGGAATAACTTTTTAGTATAAAAAGCTAACACTCACCAGGAACCGGTAGAAGCAACCAACCTCGAAGCTGTAGCGGCAAACGAGATCTGAGGTAACTCTCGCCTAGCATTGTGGGATATAAGGGGAGCCTCGAGCCGGTGGAACCAACTCTCGAGCTTTTAGAGTGGCCGAGTCGGAGCCGAGGTCGGCTCCGAACCCATCCAGCAAGAATGAAGGCGAGATAGACAACTTAACATCCATGGTTTCAGCCGAAACCGCGGACCGCGAGTGTCGGTCTTTATCTTTGCGTTTTTTGGCAGATTGGGAAGTCGGAGGATCCGACGGCATAATGTACGCAAAATCAGAACCGAAAAACTGTTCTGCAAACTCCGACCGACGCCTAAGCGTTCGTCGGTTGAAAGAAGCACAGGCCGAACAGGCTGCTACGTCGTGGGCTGGGCCTAAACAAGGCAGACAATGAGAGTGGAAATCTTTATGAGGTATTTGTTTCCCACAGGTTAAACAATTATTAACTTTTTCTGACATCGGCTGAGGCAAGAAAGGTTCCCCAACGGGGTACTTAGCTTTAGAAGTCTTCGAAGTAGTATTCGTAGAAGTAATCTCTGATCCGACCGACCGGCACTTGCGAACAGCTTCTCCTTCGCCACGCGGCAAGAAAGACTGGGGAAAATGGCGTCGGCTGATGCCTTTATACCCGAAGACCAACAGAGATGACGGGTGAAGTGCGACATCAGCCGAAGCCGGACCCGGACTTTGGAATCCGGCCGACTGAAGGGCTGCCTGACGACAGGACAACCCAGTTGTTATGACTGCAGATGCATCCATGAAGGACATCTGTTAGATGCTTATCTGGACACCAGATCTGCCAAGTCATGCCACCACAAGTACCAGTATTATTCTGTCAGTCAATGTGGGTGTTAACCACCCGAGATTTACTTCCCTGGACTATATGAAGAGGGACATAGCCAATCTCTGATTATGTGTCTCAGGCTGGTATACGTCTTGCACTGAACAACATTCTACCTTCACCTAGGACGATGCCAGAGTATGAACAAAAGATGACCGACTTCAATAAATTGGCTTAGTTTCTGGTGTTTTTCCGGGGGGGGGGGGTCCAATATTTGTCAGCATGGTAGCTCATGATTAACAAACCAAGTTGCTTTGCAAAGTACTGTCTGTGCCTCACAAAGTACTGTCTGTGCCTGTCTCCCCTAGTCTTCCGAATATTGGCTAAAACTTCATCCACTCCTTAGAGCCTTTTTTTTTCTTTTATGGAAATGACAAACTGATATATCTACCGACATGGAAATAAAACCCAAAGGAAACCAAAGGTGTTACTTCTCAAAGCTAGAAGCCTAAACAAGAAACTCCACATCCTACAAATCCTCCTCACTATGGAAAATGTAGACATCTGTGTCATTACAAAGACATGGTTTAGGTCTGTCGAAAGTACTCCAACTGTGCAAAGCTTCAGAGCATTCCAAACATTTAAACCACCACATACAAAGACAGGGACAAAAGGGGGAGGAGTCCCTAACTATATTAGCAACAACAGCTCTTTGTTGATTAAACAGATGATGCCCTAGAATTTATCCATGCGTGGATCACTGTAGACAAAGTCTTGCACCATATCCTAGAAAGCTACAAGTCACTCTCTAATGTCCCTAGAATCCCACATTTTGTACCTAGACCTACTGGAGAGACTCACTATTAAACCAAATACCCAATCCATGGGAGATTTTAGCTATTGCTCAACAATCTGGGAAATGTACACTGCCTCATACAACAGGCACAAGTATTCCTGGACTTTAACACAAATTTTCTTGAGCATATAATGCGCACACCCACCAGAGGTTCAAACACACTGGACGTGGTATTCACCAATAAGGTAGAAAGCTGCAGCCCCCCCCACCCCGTCATGTCCTCACTGGTTAGGGCAGCCCACAAAAGGCTGTCTCCTTAAAAATAAAATGAACTCTAACCCCAGAAAACCCTGTAATAATTAGGTACTACTCCAAAGCAAATAACATCCTATTAAGTGACAATCTGCCAAAATTCACGGTTCCTGCCAGCAGACAGTTTACAGCAACCTATGCAGAATTGTTCAAAGATACCTTGTACAACCATGCAAATGGTTGTATAGAGGCTGCTGTACCTACCAGAAATAAGCCCAGACGTCTAACAGTGGTGGAAACCTAATCCTAATAGGATACACAACAGTAAGTCACCCTTTATCAACACCAAATCATGTAGTCCTACTTTATTTAGTTGGTCCTGCAAATGCTTCCTTAATGAAACTTTTTTCCTTGTTATCAAAACCCTGCTATGATATTATGAATAATGCCCACCCTTACACTGCAGTCTGATTGCCAGAATTTTTTCTTTAATTTGGATGCCATCCCTCACAGTCTTCTGAAGCCTTTTACTCACTTGAATTCTCATACCATTTCTAGTCTGTCCACCCCTTTAGTACTAAACTTTGGATTCCAACTGAAGTAGCTTTACTTTATTGCTTATATATTTTGTCTCCAGGCTGAGTCTGTCCAGCATCCTCCTTACTATTATGTCATCCAATTCCAAGTTGCATCCTGTTAGTAACCTAGACAGAGTGTAGCAATCCTAAGTTCATGCTTAGCAGATTAACTGGTTTTACATCCAGCTTTTGCTCAACAGACTTATCCCTGGTAACTCAAGCTGGCCAAATGGTCACCAGCTGCTGGGCTTTATGGCAAGCACACATTGGCCAATAAGGATGCATAGACCCTCCCAGCATTACGGGTCCCTGGCATAGCTCAGAGTAGGCCCGGTCCTCAGTCCACTTACCACCTGCAAAACCCATGTCCATTTTTGGTGACACCTACAGCCAACTTTTACACTGTTGTGTGGCTAACCCTGACAGGGCTCACACTCAGTGAGCCGTGAGCCGTATTCTATCTAGAGTATGCCGCACATGACAGTCTATGCCCAAATTTTTTAGTCTGTACAACTCTTCCCACAACAGGCACATTCTAGTCTGTACTGCTGCCCATAACTCCATTCTATGCATGAGCTCAAGGTGAAAACACCCAGAGATGGGAGAAGGACAGAGACAAAAATAACTGTCTAAAAATGACCACTTTTGTTGTTACACTCCTAGACAGTCTTTTGCAGTTACAGTCTTATTCTCAAATTGTTTCATCGTTAACATTCTTCAAAAATAACATTTTGATAAGTTCGGCTCTCAAACGTTAGAGGATAGGACTAAGTGGCTGAGGCTAGCTCACTTATCATTGGTGGGGGTAGTTAGGACTGTTGCTATCCTGGCACCCTACACAGGCTCAGCATATACTAGGATTAGGCTGGCGCACCAACAGCATTTGTGGTGTGACAGGTGCATATGTACTAAGTAAGTTACACTGTTATCAGAATAAGACATGCACAGCCGCATACATGTATGAGGAGCATTCTGAGCAGAACTAGTTGGCTGCTGTGGGGGATTAGGGGGTTAACAGATAAAAACATCTTGCTGTCTACATGGATAACAGTCTACCATGGCTCTTTCCTTCTGCAGGAAGAAATAGGCTTACTAGTGCCTGCTCTACAGAAGAGAACAAGGCAACTCACTTAAGAGACAACTGAATGGTTGTCAGGCAATAGGCAGGGAAATTTTGATACTGACATGTACAATAAAAATTTCATCGTGCGGTTATAGCAATCACATTTCTAAAGGCAAGAAAGTCACAAGCTTGGCAAATTAACCTATGAACTTAAGGTAGGGCTACTTATTATTATTATTAGCTTTAAATAGTTCTGACTTTCATTTTTAATTCACTGCAAATACTGTGAAATATACAACTGTATGGGAAAAGCTGGCTGGTTCACTGACTCAGACATGTCAAGCTGAAGGCTGCATCAATCGTGCCCCCATTTATCCTCTTTGGTCATTAAATGTCACTGATGCTTTTTAATGCATTACCCATAAGGCTATATGGATACAACATAAAAATTTTTATAGCAGAGGTCTACTTTTTGCTTTATGTTTTCTTCTAGCAGCCTTGCTATACAAGATATTTTCAAGATTAATAATAAAAGCCGGTCAAAACCAACAAAAAACACTATTAAATAAAATAAAACATTCAGTAAGCGCTTTCGTCTCTTTCATTACACGGAGACTTCTTCAGACTGAAAGTAATTAATTCATGACTCGTACTTGTATCACAAATGGTCACATGACCATAACTAAATTAATACTTTAACCGTTTTCATTTTAAATACATTATAAAAGCCTCACGATTATTCAGACCTGCAGGACAGCAAGCATTTAATCTCACTTGCCAAGAGTATTCGAACCACCCCAGTTCCTCTTCTGCATTTAAGAAGTTTTCAGCATTTCTTATTGCATCCAACACCAAAAACTTAAAATCAGCTTTATACATACAATTTTTAAAAAGTTGGCTCAAAGCATTCTTATCTGTATGAACAACATATTTATGTTTGTAAATTCTTTCATACAACTCACGAAAAGTCCTACCTATACAGAAAGCCAAAAATGAAAAGTACAGTTGTATACACATCATAAATGTAGATGCTCGAGTCTATTCACTGTTGCAGTCAACAGTGAAACATGAAGAACATCACAAGATTCAAAACTAATTTTTCCCAATTTTAAGTATGCACTGTTAATTTCAAAAGCCCCCTTGCAGGGGGACACAATTCTAAATGTTTTACAGTTCAAAATATTAAGTACTTAACATCTACCTATTCTAAAACTATCACGGGTGCATCTGCAACTCAGAACATCTTTACCAGTCCATAGAAGATGCCCCTCTATGCCTATAGCTTGTTTGCTCTCATCACACTAAAGTGAGAAGCATACCATACAGACAGAAAATGCTATTTACTTCTTGCTTTCTTTAGCATTACATTAGTCTATTTTCAAATATTCCCACACCAAACTTTTACTACCCAAACACAACTTACCCATTTTTTTGTCCTGGGTTTCCGGAAAAATCTAGTGGGAAAATTAACTTTTCTACTTGCTTCCTAAATGTGTGCATGTGTGGGGAGGAGATGGAAGACGTTCAATAGTGAAGATGTGTTATGTCATAATGTAGCTAATCTGTCCTCTCTGCTTTTCTGTTTGAACTGCAGAGTCCTGGAACCCAAATGGCAACACCAAAACTTTTTTTTTTCCTCCACACACTAAGACTCATTTGGGGGAAAATCAATTAACTTAGCTACAACAATAAAATGATGAATCATTATTTAGGCAAGAGGTGGTTTGGTAGGTAGTTTTTTTTTTTTTTTTTTTATCAACTTCTGTCTAGAAAAATTATGGAGTTTTTATGGTTGGGTTATTGTTAAAGATGAAATATGTAAGGCTGGAGAGAAAATTCTGGAGAAGGAAAAATGAGAAATATGCAAATTTATTGGCTAGGCATGGCAATATGATTGGCAGAAATGAAAGAGAAAGGGTGGAGAGAAAAGGAAATATACAGTGAGTATGAAAAAAAAATAAGCTTCCTGTTAAGCAGAACTATTAGTTACAGTGAAGGACTTTGGAAATATCACCTTTCTTGGGGAAAAAAGAAAAAGGGAGGATGAAATGTGATAAAACAGAAGATATGAGATTATGTGTGTGATGGCCCTCCACTGGACCAGTAATCGAAAAGCCTCTATCCTCACCACTGGCAACAGTGGGGGACATACACTGGGAGGATAACAGGTACATACACAGCATTTTCAGATGCAGCTCTCTGGATTAAGTGCAATTTCCCTTAAGAGCACACAGAGACCACAGTCAGTCCGGGGCTGGTTTCTCCCTCTTTCTCCAGACGCCAGTAAGACCCCCCCTCACTGGCACTGCTATAAAGTTGAGACCTTAGCTAGGCTTCCAAGCCATGTCCTCCAACACTCTCTCTGTCTAACCAGTGCTTCGTGTCCCTGCCCAAGTGGCTGACGCACACACACTTTGAGGTTTGATTTACAGACAGACAGACACACACCCACAGACAGACAGACACACACCCACAGACACACACCCACAGACACACACCCACAGACACACACCCACAGACACACACCCACAGACACACACAGACACACACAGACACACACAGACACACACAGACACACACAGACACACACAGACACACACAGACACACACAGACACACAGACACACACAGACACACACAGACACAGACACAGACACACACAGACACAGACACACAAAGAGGAAAGGCTGGCACAGGTTTACTAGCTATGTCCCCCTCTTTTCCAGACTATAAGGTAGTTTTTACTGCCACCAAAACCCCGTGACAGCTACTTTAAGGTCCTTAACAAAGGCTGCCCAATCTTACTGTGTAATATTAATATTAATACAAATGGTAGTTTGACCAAGAACAAGGCTATCAGGAGTAGCCACACAGTGTCACCAAATAAATATGCAGGTACTCCCAAAATTTAAATCTCTCTACACAGATCAGCCACAGTGAAAGGTTTAAATGCATTTAATAATAAATACTAAAAGAACAAGACAATACTAAATATATAGTCAAAGTGACAGAGTTGAAAACCACAGGAAATATTTAAAATAACACTGCAGTACAGGCTCACACAAAGAAAAATATCTAAACTAAGCTTCACTATATTCCTGACTGTATCTAAGAGAAGTACTATAACCTAAGAACTTACTAATAGAGCAAGGCAGATGGGGTGAATGGATCTTCTAGTTGTTGTGACGTCCAAGACTGAATACAGAATGCTCTGTCTCACTCAGGGACTTCTCAAAATAATATCTCAAACATTACTGCTGGGATAGCTTGCAGGAAGACGTACAGTTCTACATTTGTAACACCAGACATTTTGTATAAATCACTTTGACATTCACAAATGACATATAATTATTTACAAAAATCCAGCTAGCTGTGCTGGCAGTATCTCCTTGTATCACATTTCTTCTTCACTTCAAAGACTCAAGCTAGATTTCAAGTGACCCTTGAGAAACGCTGCTCGAGAGGGATGAGCCATTTTGGGAATACATTACTTCATAACCTGTATTGAGATTCCAGCTGCCTTAGCATTGCTGACTCCAGTACAGTGCTGCACTGTCATATCATATGCCTGCAACCCTAGGCTTCACCACAGTAATTTGGGATGTGGCTGTCTGGCTTGCTGTAGTCATAGATCCCCCTCAGACTCTTCCTGCCTTCTACTGCAAATACTACAAAACGGCCTATCTATCATGGTAAGGTTTCATCATATTAACATGGTACAGTTTGTAGCCCTGGCTCCTGTCGAGCAGTTCTCCACATAGTTAACATCACTGACCTTCCTTACCACTTTGGTGGGTCGCTCCAAGGATGCCTGCAGCTTGCGTCTGACAGGAATGAGAACCATAACCTGCTGACCTGACCCACAGCATACTCTCTAGCTCGAGTATTCCTGTCATACAAGACCTTTTTTCTGCTGTTGGGCTTCTGTCAGGTTCTCCTGGGCCAAGCCCATGAGTTCCCTGAGCCTTGTCCTGAGGTTTAGGACATGTACCACAACAGACTCCTTGTGGGATTCACACACACCCTCCCACACATAGTGGATCAAATCTAGAGGTTCCATCACCTTATCCCCATACAGCAACTCAAAGGGTGAAAAACCTGTGGATTCCTGGTGCACCTCTCTGTAAGCAAACAACACATTATTTATTTATTTTACATTTGTTGACCGGGCTAGTCTAGTTGGATACATGTCCATTTTCAGTAGAGGCCTGGGGAGAAAAGCTCCACAAAAAGACAGTAATATAGAACACCACTTGTTATACAAAAAATACATATTTTGCAAATGGAAAAGTAGTACATAAACTGTTTCATAAGCATAACCTAGAAAATACAATAGGTGAAAAAAAAAAAGATTGATTTTTTTTTTTTCCCAGTGGAATTGATAAATAGAGAGTAGAAAAACAATAGTACTGTAGAAACCTAGTCAAGATTTGAATGAGTAAGATAAGGTAGGGGGAATAAAAAGTTCAGTCAGGGTTAGTACAAGGACAGAGCCATTGGGAATTAAGCAAAGTTTTTAGATGCTTCTTGAAAGTGGGTAAAGAAGTAATTGCAGTAAGTTTGCTTGGAAGCTTGTTCCAGACCGGTCCAGTACAGTTGGAGAACAAAAGGTCCCCAGCTTTGTTGTTGGATTTATGCGAGGCAGCTAGTAGCTTGGTGGCAGAGCGCAAGGAAGAGAGGTTTTTATAAGGAGTAATAAGGGTACCAAGTATTGTGGTATTAGAAGGCTGATAGAAGATTTTGTGGGTGACAGTTGCTGTAGTCGTATTTGATTTTGTAATTCCAGACAGCCTAGTTGTTTAAGATGTGAGCAATGATGGGTGTGAAAAGGGGCTCCTGTCGTAAATCTGGCTATATTGTTATATGACGTTGCTAGTTTATTGAAATTAGATTTAGATAAGTTTGTAAAAATCGGTGAGGCATAAAGAAGGGTAGAGAGTAGGTGCATTTGTGCGATAGTACTTCTGGCTGAGGCAGTAAGGAAGGGTTTAAGCCTATAGAGGGATCCAAGTTTTCTATTGACTGACTTGATGGTAAAGTTAATATGTGAATCAAAGTTGAGATTGTGGTCTATTGTAACACCTAGAAGTTTGGTAGTAGAGTCAGGGGATATTATTGTGCTATTGTTAGTAGTTATACTGAAGGTAAAAGAAGATGACTTCTGTGAAGGTGTGAAAAGTAATAATTTAGTCTTTTTGGGATTCAGTAAGAGGCAATATTGATAGAACCAGTTTTCCGCTGCTGTGAAGACTTTTTGTGTAGTAGTCTGAAGCTCAACTGGGGAAGATGCTGAACATATTAGTGTTAAGTCATCGACATATTGAATACAGATGGATTGTAGAAGAGACTTATTTAGGTTGTTAATAAAAATAGAAAAGAGGAGAGGTCCCAGTATTGAGCCTTGTGGCACTCCTATTTTGATGGGAAGAAGAGATGATATGTGATTTTCCCAAAGAACTGCTTGCTGTCTATTTTCTAAGTAGGAATTAAACCACTGGATAGCCTGAGTGTCCAAAGGAAAAGATTTAAAGGATGTTTAGTAAGAGAGTATGGTTGACCATATCAAAGGCCTTAGAGAGGTCTAAGAATAGAGCTGAGGACAGCAAGTTGTTATTCCTATTTTAATCAATATGGTCAGTGAATGACAAGAGTGCAGTAGTAGTGCTGTGATAAGGTCTAAAACCGTGTTGGCAGTCTGCTAGGAGATTGTTTTGGAGAAGACGGTCAAGTAATTGCTGATGTACACATCTTTCCATGATTTTAGCTAATGGAGAAAGTAAGGCTATGGGACGGAAGTTGGAGAGCTCGTTAGTGTTACCACCTTTATGAAGTGGAATGATATGAGAGACTTTCCAGAGGGTTGGGATAAAGCCTTCAGTTATGGTTCGATTAATTAAAATGGAGACAGGAAAGGCAAGTACTTTGGATGCAATTTGTAGGTACTCAGCTGGGAGGAGGTTAGCTGAAGGGGTACAAGGTTTAAGTTTCGTAAGTAGGGTATAGATGAGATCTGTCAAGACTGGTTGCAGTTTGAAAGAGGGGAGATTTTTGTTAAGGGAGTAAGGTGCTTGTGTGGACTGATGCTAGGAAGTAACAGCGTCTGAGAAAAATTTGTTGAAAGTATCAACAATTTGGTTAGGTGTATTCAGAGTGATGTTAGAAGAAGTAGGTGTTTTAGAATTACCTGGATGTAGTAGTTTGTTGATACCTTCCCAGAATTTCTGAGGGTTTTGGCGTTGTGTGTGTTGGAATTTCCAATAATAATTTTTTTTTTATCAAGGAATTAAGCCCACCAGATTAGCAGCAGACAACCTCCCAATTGAATACCAAGAAAATCGCAGCTGATGCTTTGGCCTACCCAGTATCCATCTTGATTAACCGATCTCTGTCAGAAAGTTACGTTCCCACACTGTGGAAAGTATCGCATATAATTCCCGTCCACAAAGGTGGACCCTCCACAGAACTAACCAATTACCACCCCATAGCTATTCTCTCTCCACTCTCCAAAATACTAGAGAGATGCATACACTCTCAGGTCTCAGACTACCTCCTTACTAACAACCTCCTTTCCAATACTCAGCATGGTTTCTGACCAAACCATAGCACCACCATTTCCTTACTCTCCTTTACTAACACTATCCATCAGCATAAAAACAATGGCTCTCTCTCCTCTGCTACTTTCCTAGACCTATCTAAAGCATTTGACATGGTCCCACACAAACAACTTACCTCTGTCCTCAATAACCTATCCTTCTCATAATCGGTCACCAACTGGTTTCAGAGTTACCTGTCTGACCGCCAACAATCCGTTGTATGGCAGAATGACATATCTCCCCAACTACCTGTCTCCATAGGGGTTCCCCAAGGATCCATCCTTGGACCCCTACTCTTCTCTGTTTTCACCAATAATCTAGCCTCTGCCACCAAACATGGCACACTCATACAATACGCAGATGACTCAACCATCATCTGCTCAGCCCAGTCCCTACCCAAACTGCAAAACGTCAAACAGGAAGCCTTTTCCTCTGGTGAAACTTGGTTATCCGATGCCCAATTAATAATCAACCCAAACAAAACTAAACTACTCATTTTCCAACCCACCAAACATACTCAAAACAACTCTCACTTTAACATCACAGCAAAAGACAACACCACTATATACCCAACTGAACACACCAAATTGCTAGGAGTGGAAATAGACAAACTAAAATTTGATATTCACATATCCTTGACCATAAAAAAGCCCACAATAAACTAGGAGCGCTATACAGAAATAAGCAACTTTTCACCAAAGCAGCAAAGATTTCAATAGCAAATTCCCACCTTATCTACACCCTACTTTATGCCTGTCCAATATATACCAACCTAAGGCAATGTGATTTAAACAAGCTAGAGACGTGCTACAACAAAATCACCAAATTCGCCACAGGGGCATCCTACTGTAGTCACCATGGTCTCTCACTTGCTGAACTGGGCTGGCTTGAACTCCCTCACCTCCTTCACTGGTATCAACTCTCACTTGCCCACAAACTAGTAAATCATCCACTAAATGTCCCATCCCTCCAGAATCTACTCCAACCCTATCGCACCACCAGACCACTAAGATCCAGCAACAAAAATCACTTGCAGATCACTAAAGCCAATAACTCTGCTGGTGAAGCACTACTCTCTTGCACCATAGCCAAATTATGGAACTCCCTTCCACCCACCCACAATTATCTCCATACCATCATGCACCCACTTCAAAACTTTACTAAAAGCGCACCTAAAAACATGCTGTCTATGCCCTTGCAACTCCCACTCTAATATCACCCTCCCCATCCAACCACTACCTTTCTTTCCACTCCACTAACTACCTTAATTATAGCAAGCTCAGATGCTCATAAGCCAGTACTTATTATACAGCAGGAACTTCTTCTTGTAACATTTGTTAATGTCTGTTATGTACTTCACAGATAAAGATTCTAGTTGTCTACTGATGTACTATGTTCTCCATCTGTAAATATGTTGTAAGTAATTGCTATGTAAATTGTTAATCGCTATGTAATCCAATGTAACTACTGTTTATTTTAACTGTGGAGCTTTTCTCCCCGGGCCTCCGCTGAAAATGGACCTACGTCCAGTCGGACACTCCTAGTCAACAAATATAAATAAATAAATAAGGAATATTAGTTTCTTTGTTTCATTTCTAAGTTGTTTAAATATTTGGTGGTCAGAAGGGTTTTTAGTACTACGCCATTTGTCCCAAGTTCTAAGTAACATTTTTTGTTTGGTCTCTTTGGTTAGCCAAAGAGCAGGCTTTGCTTTGGTTTTAATTAATCTAGTGGGGGCATGGTGGTTGAGAATTTGAAGGAATTTGTTGTTAAAGTATAAAACTGCTTCATCAAGAGGTAAGTATTTTAGGGGAGACCAATTACAAGCTTTGAGTTCTAATTGGAAGTTAGTTTGGTAGAAATTGGTTTTGTTCCTGGTAGTTCTGAATTGTGTACTATTGGAGATGGGGCTTTTTTGTCTGGAGATAAAAGTGGTTAGATGGTCACTGATATTGGGTAGTGTGTGCCTGTGATACAAGTCATAGGGTTGCTATTGACTAGAATCCAGTCCAGGGTGCTCTGTTTGGAGCTGGTTTTGTTTATTCGAGTGGGGACGGTAATGGTTTGATTAAAGCCATAGAGGTTTATGTGAGAAGTAGGATTTTGCAAAATACAACAATTCCAATCAATATTAAAGTCTCCTAGTAGTATAGTTTGCTGAGGGAAGGAGGTTGAGAGCCAGCTCAGTATGTTTTCAAGGGTGTTAATATTGTTACCTGGGGGGATGCAACAGCAAATTATATAAATTGATTTATTTGTATTAATTTGTAGTTTGGTGATTAAGATTTCACTATTACTTTGTGAGGGTGGTTTGATATCTAGTAGGGTAACGAGTAATTCAGTTTTGTAAAGTATAGCTACACCTCCACCCTTTTGATGTGACGGTCAAGTCTAATGATGTTATATCCTGGTGGTAATATGTCATTATCCTTGGTTTCTGCTTTTAGCCAGGTTTCAGTTAGGCATAAGATATCGAAGGAATATAGGTCAAGAAGGGCATGCAGTTGGGTTATTTTATTATTCAGGCTGCGAATATTTAGGTGGACTATCTGGAGAGAATTTGGATTGGTGGTAGGATTTATAGAATTAGCTTGGTTTATTGAGGGGATAGTAGGGTGGTAGTTGTTTGGGCCTGGATTAGGATGAATGTGACCATAAAGGAATAATAGCTGCTGGTGACTAAGTATTTGGAAAGTTTGGAAGAAACTGAAAAAGGTTTCCTGTTTTGGAAAAACTTGATATGTGTTGATCTATGGAAATGAGGTATGAGGTAGGAAGATGATGAAGTTATATTGCTGTGTGGTTGTGGGATGTAATCAAAGTGAGGAGTAGTTTTAGTGTTAGTTGAGATTCAATTAACCTTTTGTTTTCATAGAAGGTGAGGGAGTAAGAAATGAGAAGAGTGTTTAGGAGTAGGAAGGAGGAGAGTAGGATGTTATATTTAGAAATGTTTGGATTATACATAGCAAGCAATGTGTGTTCTAAGAGGCAGGTAATAGATGGGTATGAAGATAGGGAGTTAATAGGGTGGAGTTGCTGTAATAGAGGGAAGAGGAACAGATTGAAGTATTAATGAGTGGGTGGGATTTGTTAGATGTCTTAATCGAAGGATATGGTTATTAGTGGATGAAGCAGGGGGTTGGGTTATTGTGCTATAAGTTTAGGACCACTGGGGGTGGGTGGGACTTGGGGGTAGGGTAGGGGAGCGGAGTGAGCCCGCAGGGCAAATGGAGCAGGTAGAGCAAAAGAGAAGGAAAGCCAGAAGAAAAAAAACAGTCAGTCAGTCAGCTCGTTTGGGATCACTCCCAGGGTCAGGTAAGCTGTCCTAGAGGGAGAGGGAAATAGTAAGATGTATATGAGGTAGAAGAGAGAGACTTAGAGGGAATTTAAAGAGTACAGACAGGGCTAAAACTATTGGGGAGTTGTAAGAATTACCAGAAATACAGGGGTCAATGTTAGGAGGGCAGGAGGGTCTAAACAGGTATCTTACTTTATTTGTAGGATATGAGAGATGAGTTAGGGATACATGTTCCTTTACAGATTTTGTTTTAATAGGTGTGGAAAAACAGTGGTAAGGAGAAAGCCTCAGGGAGGGAAAGGTAGCACTGCGTGGGGTATTTACAAGAAATTGGATTGGATTGTTTCTCTATGCAAGGAAATTCCAAATAGGGAAGGAAAAAAGACCTATACTGCCATCTAGTGGCCTTGGTTAGAAATTACTTCCCAAATTATACAAAGGTAATAGAAAAACGGGCATGGGTGAAAAGGTAAGCGGGAGTAAAATAAGAAAGTTAGGACTGTGGCAAGCTGCTGGCAGGCATGAGGCAGAGCCCTATCCTAGGACAATAGGTCACCAAAAAGTGGTACAATAAAGATTAGTAAGCAGCAATAGAAAGTACATACATGCAGCAATCCTTGGTGAAGGTGCTGTATAGAGTTCCGTGAAGGAACTGGTATTCCACTCAAACTTGAGGAGCTTCAATGGAGGGTAGTCCACTGGGCAGATAGCCGCTACAGGAGAGGACTAGCAAACACTACAGTGGACGAGCTACGGGCAAGCCAGCAGCATGCAAGATGGGCAACTAGGCTAGGGAACGTTCATTTAAAAATCATTTGAGCCAAATATTTGTCCCACTCTCTCAAACTGGTCTGCAAATGCCAGCAGCATGGTCTTTAGTGTACAGTTTAACCTCTTCACCAGACCATTAGTCTGGGGGTGCTGGGGGTGGTCTTTAGGTGCTTCACCCCGCAGTGCTCCCAAAGACAAGTCAGCAGGTCTGACATGAAATTAGCACCCCTGTCTGTCAGTATTTCTTTTGGGAAACTTACTCTGCTGAAAATCTCTAAGAAAGCATTTGCCACCTTATCTGCCTCAATGAAGGACAGAGACACTACCTCAGGGTATCTGGCAGCATAATATACTACCACTAGGATGTACTTCTTTCCTGTGGAACTTGGGGTACTCAGAGGTCCCACAATATCCATAGCTACCCTCTCAAATGGCTCTTCAATCACAGGCACAGGCACCAAAGGAGCTTTGACCTCGTCTCCTGCCTTGCCTACCTTTTGGCACTTCTCAGAGGTCCTGCAGTATCCTGTTACATCCCTTGCAATCCCAGACCAATAAAAAGTTCTGCATAATACATCTCTTGGTACGCTTTATGCCCATATGACCTGCAAAGGGAATGTTATGTGCTACGGCTAGAAGTGCCAGTCGTTAGGTTCTGGGCACTGCTAACTGCTGTATTCTCTCACCCTCTATCCCTCCTTTAGGGGTCCACTCTCTATATAGTAACCCTTTGTCCCAATATAGAGATTCCCCCTTTCCTTGAGAATCAGATGCTTCCACAGCGGTCTCCCTTAAGCCTTGTAATATAGGGTCTGAGAGCTAAGCCAGTCTCAAAACTCTCTTTGTAACCCTTCCCAGCTCCCCTTCCACAGGAAGTCTGGTATCCTCTGACAGTGATGCCTCACTGTCAGCTTAGGTACTACAACTCATCTCTGCCCTTGAAGTCACTCTGTCCAAGGGAACATCAGTACCCACCAGCAGCTGTGGCTCACCTTCAGTCTCATTGCTACAGGGTAGCTTTCTCCCTGAAGAGCAACCTCGCCAGTCCTGGTTTCAAGTGTGCAGTCTGTCTCGGCTAGGCTACGAGACCTAAATGCCTGTCTGCAAGCCTGACTGCGTGCAACTACATGAACACAAGATACTGCATTATCAAAATCTTTCCCTATCAGGACATCTGCAGGGATATCCTCAAACACACCTGCTTGCTTGCTTGCTTTCTTTACCACCCTCCCAGCCAAGATGAACCTTAGCCAAAGTTATTTGGAATGGGGTCCCCTCCTAAAGCTCTGACTGGAGTAGACTTCCCAAGCAAGTAGTGCTCCTCTTTAACCACTGCAGGCTTCACAATGGTTAGGTCACAGGGTGTGTCGCTCTTAGCAGTGGTCCGTTTCCCCATCTACTAAGATAGGATATAATCCCTTGTGGTAGTTTGGTACTCTTGTTGTCGCCACACAACTTACTGCTGGCATTCTGTCCTTCCCACATGCTGGCTTCCCTACCTTTTGTTCCCCACTTTGCCTCCGTGGACATCTATATGCTACATGGCCCCCACTGGTTACATTTAAAACATTTAACCCTTGATCCTGGCTATGTACCTGAACTAGCGTCTGCCCCTGTTACTGGTGAACTCTGTTGGGGAGGTTTAGGCTGCCCACCATGGGTTCCCTTAGACCCATGTGCAGGACTGTGTATCCCTTTCCTGTGCAGTAATGCCCTGCATGCTAGGAATAGGTCTCCCTTCTTCCCCAACTCATCTGCAGTATTGCATTGCCTATCTGCCAACCAGATTATCATGTCCTCAGACAAAGTGCTAAGGGCTTGTTCCCTCACCAAAATATCTACCAGCCCTTCAAAAGTGGTTACCTGACACTCTCTCATCCACCTATGAAAATAAATGCTCAAGTCAGCAACATAATCACACACACTTTCATATACCTTGCATCTATGCTCACAAAACTTTTTTCTATAAGCTTCAGGTGTTAACTTAAAACACTCACATTTCTTTACTTGGTTAAAGTCTAGACAATCAATATCCGACAATTTAGAAACAGTGGTTATAGCTTTACCATAGAGCATCGGGGGTCAGGAACTGTATCCAAAGCCCCTGGTCAGTATTATACTGTTTACAAACCCTTTCAAAATATATGAAAAAAAACTATCAGAACTATCACCCTCTGTACATTGTGGAAGGAATGTACTGATTTTTATTGCTTCTTGGGTTCAGTTATTCCCTTCCCCATTACCTCCATGACCCTGGCAAAGAGTTAGCGTCTCCTTTCTGTGTTGCCTCTGCCTCTCATTTTCTTTGGCTTCCAGACATCTCAGTCTCTCCGATGATTCTAATGCCATCTGCTTCTCCTCTTCTTCAGCCTACAAATGCCACAGTCTCTCTCTTGATTCTAGTTCCAAACGTTTGGCCTCCAGTTCAAGTCTCTAACTCCAGACAGATTTTTTCAAGTCCTCTGAGGCAAATTTGAGCTGTCCATTTACTGAGAATTCTAAATCCACAAGGCCAGTCTGGTTGTCTTCCTGGTCTGTGCTGCAGCTGTGGTTATGGCTGTAATAATTTCCGCTTTAGTCACATTCCAAATGGCTCCTTGTCAGCTTGCCATAATCCTCTGCTGACATCCTTGTCAGCTCTCCCCGACTAAGCTAACAATAAACAAATAAATAAATAAAACTATTGTGATGTGAAACTCTGAATTTCTACCATGTGACTACTTGAGAGTACACACACCTTCTTTACTGACCACTGTTTACAGGTTGCAGGAGTTCAATATCCACAACACTGAATCCCAGTAAGTGATGTGGTGGATCCCACCACTGACAACCAAATCTAATGTGGATATCCCACCACTGCCCACCAAATGTGATGCCCCTCCATTGGAATAGTAATCAAGGAGCCTCAAACCTCACTGCTAGCAACAATATGGGACATAAACTGGGAGGACAGTAAGGTACACACAGAGTATTTCCAGATGTAGCTCTCTGTATCAAGTTCAATTTTCTCCAGATCCTCAATAATACTCCCCACTGGCACAGCTATAGAGTTGAGACCTTAGCCAGGGTTCCAAGCCAAGTCCTCCAACACTGTCTCTGCCCAATCAGTGCTTTGTGTCCCTGCCCAAGTAGGTGACACACACACCCAGAGGTTTGATTCTCACACACACACACACACACACACACACACACACACACACACACACACACACACACACACACACACACACACACACACCTGGGAAAGGCTGGCAAGTTTACAAGCTATACCCCCTCTTGCCCAGACTGTAAGGCAGTTTTCACTGCCACCAGAACCCCTTGACAGCTACTTTAAGGCCTTTAACAAAGGGTGTCTAACCTTACTGTGCAATATTAATACAAATAGTAGTTTGACCAAGAGCAAGGCTATTAGGAGTGTCCCACACAGTGTCACCAAATAAATATGCAATTACTTTCAAAACTTAAATATCTCTACACAGATCAGCTACAATGAAAGGTTTACATATATTTAATAATAAATAGTAAAAGAACAAGACAGTACTTAATATATATTCACAGTGACATCAGAGTTCAAAACCACAGGAAATATTTACAATAACATTGCAGTACAGGCTCACACAAAGAAAACTATCTAAACTAAGTTTCACTATATTCCTGACTGTATCTAAAAGAAGTACTATAACCTAAGAACTTACTAACAGAACAAGGCAGATGTGGTAAATGGATCTTCTAGTTGGCATCAGGTCCAATACAGAAAACAGAATGCAGTGTCTCAGTTAGAGACTTCTCAAAATAATATCTCAAATATTACTGCTGGGATAGCTTGCGAGATGACATACAGTTCTAATACATTTGTAACACCAGCATCTTGTATGAATTAGTTTGATATTCACAAATTACATATAAACATTTACAAAATTCCACCTAGCTGTGCTGGCACCTTCTCCTTACACCACAGTGTGATATGAAACATATTACTTGAAAAAGTTAGAAATATGTTTAACCCTGCTATAACTTGGAACCAACTACCCCTTAAAGATTTGTTAATAAAAAAACTGTAAACAATATTAAAGAACAAGGTAATAGTAATTTAAATAAGGCATACAATTCTATTAACTGTAACATGATGCCAGAAATACTGAAGAGGTATGGGCAGGGTGATAAACTTGTAAGGATTATGTTAGCATGTTAGTAAATGGGAGGTTTAGTAGAGACATTACTTTAAATAGGGAGATAAAGCAAGACTGTCCTCTTAATTATAAGAGTAGGAATTTGAGAAAACAGAGAACTACTGAGACAGCAAAGGCAAAGGTTAGAGAAGGTGGGCTAAAACCATTTAATGAGGTGGGAATTATTTTATACACACCTGTGCAGATGATTTGCTTATAATAAAGTAGATGGAAGAGAGTGAACAGCAGGAGTATTTACTGAAAAATTAAGAATGGATGAATTCAGTAGGTTCATACAATGAATAAGAGTAAATACAGAGGATATAATTAAACAGATAGTCACTACTGTTATCAGACAGAAGTTTATTGGAAATAAAATTAGAAGGGGTGAAAGACAGTGGAGGAACAATGGAAAGAAAGATTACAAAAAGTTAAAAATATTACAAATAAGCAGACAACTTTTGATTTATCCTTATTTTTTTTTGGAAACTTATTTAATGCATTCACATTTTAGGCATATAAGGTTACTTAGGAGGGATGTTTATTTTTCCTACAGAGATGGAGAATGTTATTAGTAATTATTTTTATGTTTAAGTTGGGTATCAGCATTAAATGGTGTTGAAACATTTTTACTGTATGGTGGACAGTGGGTCCTTGGGGATCCTTTTTTGTCCTGCTTCAATATTTATGTTTTGGGCAATGTCTACAATAAAACAAAAAGTGCTGAAAAGGATTGTGCTGGAAAATTGTTGTGGGAGAAATAAATTTGGCAACCTGCTAGCAAAAAGAAAAAAATTAAGAGTATAACATGTAATGTAAGAAGATGGAATTTAAACTGGAATGACAATTATTACAAGAAAAGTTTGGTATGTGAATATCATGTTAAAATACCATATAAAATCTTGGGAAAATAAAAGACTGGAAATTTAAAAAGCAATAAGGGAAAGGTGGGAAAAGTTTAAAAATGATTTAGAACTGAACTTTTTTTTTTGGTTTATGCTAGAAAAATTACCCATTAAAAACAGGTGAAAGGTACTGAATGTGTAGGGTGTTTAATGATGAAGAAACTTTGGATCATTTTGTTATAGGATATGCAAGAACAAAGGAAATATGGAGTTTATGTGAAAAAGAGTTCACGGGAAAAAGGTAGAATATATAGTGTATGTGTTGTATGAAAATCAAAAAGGAAAATGTGGAAAGATTGGCTAGGTTAATAATGGGTGTCTGGACTATGAAGTGTTATTGTATAATCAAATATGGGATGCATGGAATGTAATGAATAAGATTAAGAAATGATTATGGAATAAGATGGTGGAATAAAATTATTGTGCATTAATTTATTTCCTGATTTATATCTGAATTATGTTTCTGTAAATGCCATTTTCTATACAAATATTGGAAGATGTCACTTAAAATTTTACATGTGTAAAGTTCCCTACTCTTTTCAATAGGTGTAATAGATCTTTTATAACCTCCTGAGCTATATCAACTCAAAGAGATGAGACCTCATCTTAACATCTTATATGAAGGATGACACACACAGGAGTGCATCACCAATCCCTAATCCTGCATTGCAGTGCCAGCAATCCAATCACCTGGAATGAAAATAGGACCCACGACCTTCTGCCTTCTAGCACAAAGGCAACTCTGTTACTTATTACTCCACCCACCCATCACCATTAGAGGTGTACTACATGCGAGTGCTCCCACCCACATGCTGATGAAGGCTTACCACCACAGGCTTGGTAAGACAAGCCTATGCCTCTAGTTAATGGTCGCATATTTTTCACATACAAGCCTCTATCTCCATATATTAAAGCAGCAATCAATGGTTGCATTTTACCCATGCAAGCATCCACTTGCATGTAGCAAAGCATTAACTAGACCACCACAGCTTCCCCCAGAGATAGCATTAACAGCTCACAGCTAACAATCACTGGTTCCACCAGCATCAGAGACACTATTCCAAGTCTTGTCATCTGGGTAAATTCAGGATTTTATCCCTCTACACCACAGAGCTGGGTATCAGAAAAAGGGATTTTTATTTTTCAATATCAGATGGCCTCAACCCCATTCCTGGTGACAAAGTTGTGCCCACTAGGAATACCTCTACCGATGTGCATCTGTTTCCACTCATGAATACAGAAGACTTCTTGTCCCAAGCATAAGTTAAGCACATATCCACAAATATGTAATGCATGACTTGCAATGCCCCTTCCAGCCATTGCCAAATCTGCAGCAACTGAACCACCTGACCAGTCCCAGAATAGGGAAGCTGATGTTAGCTGCTCATTCTTGCCCCTTACCAGCTTTCTCCAACTCCCAGTGGGAGGACTGAGCAAGTGTCTATTGCTAATCCCAATCTCCCACCAGTTTTCAAATTGCAGTGCAAGGGCTGAGCAGGTGATAGCTGTGGATTCTCTCCATCTACCATCCCGCCCAGCTCCCAGGAGGACTGAGCTGGTTATGTATTACCGATTACCACAGCACACCATAGCTCCCAAGAGGAGAAGAACTGAGCTGGTGTTCATTTGCTTAAGTACAGTCTACAAGCTGCCTATGACTGCATGAACTGAGCTGGTGTTCATTTGCTCAAGTACAGTCTACAAGCTGCCTATGACTGCATGAGTTTTCTCCAGGTGTTACTACTTCCTTCAGCTTTCTACAAACATGCTGACTGATAAGCTTAAGTGAACTATTAAATCATACAACTAGGGCAATAGGCAGAGATGAAAAGGTCGTGGTCCAAAAGGGTCCAAAACAGTAGTAGTTCACTAAACTGGCTAACAAACTATAATTCATGGACCATAAACCACTTGGATAATGGGACTTGTAAAGTAATATGAAATACAGCTTTGTCCGGCCAACAGAATACAAAGTATCCCTTTAAGACTGTCCTTTAACAGTCTACCTTGAAAGTTCTGACATTTTATTCTAGCTACAAATTATTTCTTTTGATTTAAGTGTTTTGCCAAAATTCAAGAGAAATAGCATCATCTGGTGAGTTAAAAGTCACAATGTGTTTGTATGCTTGTCATTTCTTATTTAGGGCCTTTTTTTTTTTAGTAAAAAGATGCATCAGTTTTCTATCAAGAAGATGGCCCAAATACATTCAGTCTATCAGCTGGCTATTTATCTTTAGGATAGTGTGATGCACAGCTCTAGATTTTAATGCAAACATCTCTGCAAATCCATGGTCATACATCTATTTAAGTCCATGGACTCAACCTGTGCTTTCCCCAACTAAGATGTTACTTAGGATAAAGTATACTGCTTACCCTTCAGTTGCATGAATGCAAGGAAAACAATTTTTACATTTCGTTTTACTAAAGCAGAAACTGAATCCAGAAACAATAAATGACAGGGCAAAATACCTAGGATCAACCTTAGACCCACCTCTTTCTTTCTCAAAATATATTGACATCTTTATCAACAAAATACCAGACAACTTAAACAATGCTATAAAGTTTCTCATCTTCACAAACCCACTGCTCGTCTTGCCATAGCTAGGAACATACTAATTCCAAAAGTCAAATAGGGTCTAACTACCTTCCACTATAGTGGCAACACACAAAATTCAAACAATAAAATATAAAATCTGCAGATTAGCTTTCCTTGCAGATCAACTCGCCTATCACTGCCAGCTTCCACAACATGTTAAAGGGCTGCCCATTAATGAAAGGGCAACTTTGCTACTTTCCACACAGACCTCTGAGGTTATTAAGCTAGGATACCGTCTCAATTTACAAGAAAACTACAAATTGAACAAACTATGCACCAAGAGAGGTACATGAGGAGAAACTTACCCTCATCAAGCCTAAATTCAAAACAGAAGCAGATGAAAGGGAATTCTTAAAACTAGCAGCAGCAATTTGGAACAATCGCCCATCAAAAGTCAGATAAGAAAGTATCAATGAAGCATTTAAAAGTCAAATAAAAGAAAGCTTTTTGAAAGAATCATTTTGCGCTTGCTATAAAGAAAAGGGTTAGGAATAACCTAAATTCAAAAAGGGTTAGTAACAACCTAAATTTAACAGTGGCCTTCTATATACACTCTCTGTACAGGCAGAGAGAGTACGGGCTAATGTCCTGTCTGAAAGTGTGTAGGTTAAATGGATACTTGTATCATAATTATCCGATCAGCTGACACTAAGAGCCTCACTGTTCTCGTCGTACAAGTTGCACTAAAAATGTCTCACTGTAGAGTTTCCAACTGTTGTCTAATCATGTAATTTCCTTTGTTCAAATCCATTGTGATTACTGTCCTAATAAATATACTTACATCTATGTAAACTGATGCGAAAATTAGACTGTATTCCTTGCACTAATTTCTGTCCAGTGGGACTGGGTTGTGTCTAAAAAGGATCACTTACCAAAAAGTAATAAATAAATAAAAATGCTTTTGGTCACTCTGCGTTCCACAAACCTTGCTGCAAAGGTAAGAAATTTAATATTGTTAAAATGCCGTGTTATGCAAATTAATTTGTTAAAAATCAAAAATTCATTAAGACAGCTAACAGAATGACATGTCTCAAGTTTCAGATGAACACAGTATATATTACCAAGGGGAGTGTCGACCAAGATGGCATTATACAGCTCTTCTGGTGTTTGAGCTATGTTCACAGCTTCCATCTGTTCAAAGCTTCCCAATGGATGGCACTTTGGAACCAACTCGGATATGGAACGTTGGTGTAATGTTCCAGTGATCAGTAGTATTACATTGTCAATCATGTAGCTGTACCTGCCAAAACATTAAAATTAAATATTACACAAGCACTGATAATTGGAATTAGCTGGACATTACAATCAAAATGACCACATTGCTTTCTTTAATATCTTACCAGGTAGAAACCGAGGATTATGAACAAGTTTCTAATCACGAACTAACTTGTTATAAGTTTGAGACATGAATGGATGTCAAGAAATTCACTGTGATATTGGAGCTTGAGAGATGAATCCTAAATCCATGTCCAGAACACGTAACAAGATGAAATTATGATCCGAAAGACCCTATCTTAATTCTTTGTAGTGCCTGAAGCTGTACATGTTCCAAAAACTCTACAATAGTTTCATTTTTATTTATCCTTTGTTAATTGGGTTAGTCTCACTAGGCTAGAGGTCCTTTTTCAGGGGAGACATGAGGTGGAATTTGTACCACTGTGGGGAATCTGGCACAGACATGGGAAAACCTCCCTTACGTTTTGCAATAGGTGTCATGGGATCTTTTACATCCATGTGAGCTACCACCAACACAAACAGATGGAACCACAGTTTAAGATATCACCAGAAAGACAAAATACTCAGGAGAGAAGCCCCCCCCCCCCCCCCCCACACACACACACACACACACACACACTGCACTGCAGTGTCAGAAATCCAAACACCTGGAGTGGGAATAGGACCCACAAACTTGGTTGTCCAGCACCAAAGGCAAGTAGGTTACCTGTTGTGGCCACTGATATTGCTACAGGTAATGAAAAAGAAAAAAGAAGTGTGGGAGTGCCAAGTGTATTATGGCTGTAACACATTTACTACTATCACAAACAAAGCAGTCCCCACAAGAGAGAGGTGGAAAGCAAAAAGACATCATGAAAATAATTTTTTTTTTTAATCTCCAACCTTCCAAACACACTTCTGCAGATGCAGCTGACTGGCGTTAAGCTCTAGACCATATTAGACTAGTAAAAACAATGATGGACACTTACCAAAATATTAAGCACCTTACTGAGGTCAGAAAAGTGCTTAGCAACCCTGTCTTTTCAACTATTTCTGAGCATAATCACTGCACTCCGTGCAAAATGGTAGCATAACTGGCTATTACAACATGGTTCCTCAAAAACTGATTACAGCATGGTTCAAACTACACTGACAAAATCACATTCAAAAATGGTACCTGCCAGAAGCAGCAGTGTTCAGTCAATTTTGCCGGACTACAGTGACAGAGGGAAGAGTTCTGTCCTCACAGAAATGTATTTGTCTGTTTTTGTTTACTTACTTGAATGGAAGTGCATTGCATTACTAGGGAACTTTTCAGTCATTTCTTAGTTATACAAAGCAGGAAATACAGCAAACAGCAGAAAGAAACAATAAAAAAATACAGAATTTAAAGTTAACAAAAAAATAAAATAAAACAAACATTCTTTTTGCCAGACAATGGACTCTGTGATTGTTACAGTTATATAACAGCATCTGTGTATACGCATCTTGCTTCTTTTTGTAGTAAGCTCTTAACTTCTGCCTTTATGCTACTAAACTATGTTACTGCCTTCTTGCAGTAGAAAATGGGTTTTAATATTTAGACCTTACAACAAAAAATGCTTCAGATAGGCAAGCTAATGTTTGTTGGGGAAAGGCTAATAAAACAGTATCATTTAAACTAGACTTCAGATTACTAGTTACAAAATGTATTCTTACTGTCCAGTGCATGTTCTGCAAAAGTCTGTGTGGAGTAATTTTTACATCAGTATTGCCATAATGGACAACTACCTTGAACATTAACATGACAGCTATCTAGTTTTAAACTAGAAAGGGGTTGGGTTTTCTTTTTTAGGAGATCCACTGATGAACTAACACATTTTGTCAGGTGTACTTTGCAGTTATACAATTTTTTTCTGATATAATCACTGGAATTGTGCATTCTAATGCAGGAATTAGCTAGTTTGCCAATGACCTGCCTACCTTCATTTGTCAGTAAACTACTAACCTACCTGCAAGTGGAATGCAATCAGCATACAGCATGCTCTGAAAAGAAAAGCAAATGGTTTCATACTGTCCAGGTATTTCAAACTCTCCAAGGACTGTCACTCTGCTCTGGAGTCAGAATTCCTTAACAATGGTAAGGTAAAGATGTGGTGGCTTTGCTCAGAGTAACAGAAAAGGTTAAACAGTTAAAAAGCCATTCAGCACCTACCAGACATTGTTAAGCTAAACTGTCATGGAGTAGGCAAGAATTCCCCATATGTACTACTTGAAATCCTGTACCTAGGTCTGTTGGAGGATCTAGGTCATTCCCACAGGCTCCATTTCCCAATGGAGCTAGGAAGAAATTATCATAGGTGCTGGACTATGTCCTGCTAGATCTAGAGCCTGCAGCAGTCCTGGGACTCATTCCTACAGTCTTCATTTGCCTACAGTGCACCTTGGAGCAAGTCTCTTAACCAGGCAATGCTCACAGGTAACCAATGAAAAGGGACTGCATTTTCCAGACAGTTTAGCTAGTTATCAATTTTTTTTAATTTGTGATTGAGAAGGTTTAGAAGACTGTCAGATAACATGGTCATCTGTGTGAATACTTTTATTTATGGATTTGACTTGTTTTGTTGAGTACTAACTCAACAAAATACAATTTTGCACAGTTTGCTTCTTATGGTGGGAAACATTACAGGCAGACTGAGCTAGAACATACAATGGCAGCGAATTGGGGAAATCAGAAGAAGCTGAGAATAGAGATAGAGGAGAAGATAGTGGAATAGGTACACAGCTTCAAGTATATGGGAGGGATGGCTGAGGAGAAGGGAAGTCTGAATGAAGAGGCCAAAGCAAGAATCAGAGGGTCTGCAGCCACCTGGCATAGAGTGTCGGACGTAGTCTATGACAGAAGAATGCCAAAGAAGCTGAAAAGTAAGGTGCACAAGACAGTGGTGCGACCAGTACCACTGTATAGTACAGTACAGAAACCTGGGCAGTAAAGGCAAAACAGTTGAAAAAGCTAGAGGTGATGAAAATTAATTGCCTGAGAAGGGTGGTAGAATGCACACTGTGGGACAGATGAAGCAATGAGGACATAAGAGCATAAGCCAAAGTAGTACCAACTGCAGAAAGGATCAAAGAGAACAGATTATGGTAGTTTGGACATGTGCAAAAAAAGCAGAAGACAATCTGGTGAGGAAGAATTGGGACAGACAAAAAGAACGTGAGAGAAAGAGAGGACATCCAACAAAAAGGTGGATGGACTGTGTGAAAGAAGATCTGCGACAGTAAGGCATGAGCACTGAAGAAGGCAGGAGTGTGGCACTGAATCGAGAGAGTTGGTGACAGTTAACATGATACCCTGACACCATGTAGAAAAATGGGAAAAAGGGGGCTGGTGATGATAATGAACTTAGCATGGGTCAGAAATAAAGTGCATTATGTCTAAAACATGATCATAAAAATCACAAATTCGCAAATATGTTTGAGATAACTTAGACTTCTGAAATTGTGGTAAATCTCAAATGTCTACTTCAATGGGAAGCCTTGTACTAATGCAGAAATCTATTTCCTTTTTGTAAGGACAAAACAGAGATGGCAATACTTTTGTTTCTCTCTGTAAATTTTAATACAATTTTAATAAGCTAGTCACTTCCAAGACTTGTTCTGAACTAAATTCTACTTGTATACTGCTTGATTGTATAGGTTTCATTTATATATACCATTCTGCCTCCCACCGTTTAGCCCTTCGGCACCCATTTCAGCCCATTTCTTCACCTTTCTGGGAGAAAGGGAGGGTGTCACAGGAGACCACTATTCAAGCAACAGGAAAAGGTTTTCTTGTGATGACTTATATGTGTGCCTCTCTTAATGAGGTTAACATAGCATATATCTGTATTAAAGGTTACCTTAATGACTCTTCATTGAGGCAAAAATTGACATTGATTTCCTTTTCAAAGACGTCTGTTATGTTTGGTATACCCAAAGTACACAAAAACCTTCAAAACCCACCCATGAGGCCTCTTATTTATAGCAGAGGGTCAATGACTTAGCCTAGTGTGAAGGTTATTGACCGTATTTTGCAAAAGTACCTTAAATCTGAGCCTCAAGTGGGTAAGGATTCGTGGACATTTTTGGATAACATGAATAAGTTAGAATTCAGTGCAGATAACTTTCTAACAATTGATGTCAGGGATCTTTACACTTCTATTCCACATGAAACAAGTATCAAATGGGTGAGTCTACTGCTGAAATCTACAGTTGTGCCTGTACAAGAAATTAAATTGGTAGAAGAACTTCTAGACATCATTCTCACCAATAATTATTTTATGTTGGATCAAAAATTTTATTTGCAAAGGACAGGCGTGGCTATGGGTTCACCATGTGGGGCCAGTTTTGCTAATTTAGTAATGGCCTATTGGGAGAGAGAGTTTATTTATAAGAGCTTACCACACATGGCTAAAATTGTGACCTACACTCGATTTTTGGATGACATCTTTATAGCCTTTTATGGTGACTATACAAATGCAAAAGCACTTGTTGATTACTTAAATAGTACAACAGAGTTTTTTAAGTTTACTTTCAACTTTAACAGTCTGTCGATTGACTATTTAGATGTCAAGTTAACCAAGAATGTCATTAACTCTAAGCTGGTTTCTAATAGTTTTAAGAGAAAGACTCACTGTAACTCTTTTTTACACTTCTCAAGTGATCACCCTCTCACAGAAGCGCTCTATTGTTAAAGGCCAACTTATAAGAGCAGATAGAATGGTATCACTTGAGTCTGAATTTTCAGCTGAATGTGTATGTTTGAGCAGTATGTTTTTGAAATGTGGCTATCTGGTTGAGCTAATAAATGCTTTAGTTGAGGATGCTCGATATAAAAGGGACAATGGAATCATCACTCCTATTCTTATACAAAGGTGTTCAGTATTTAGAGATATGTGTTGAATTTGATTATACAACCAACACACTGTCTGGACACAATACAATACCACCTGAACCACGAACTTCATTTAACTATAAGAGCAGTTTTATTACCACTTACAATTTGGATAGTCCCTAAGTTACCCATATCACTTTTAAAAATTGGGAACTAATAATAAAATGACAAACTCTTAGTAGAAAAATTGGGGACTTCACCAAACATAGTATTCAAGAGAGGTAGCAACCTTAAAAACTTGCTAGAAAGAATCACCACAAACAAATGGACAGGAAAAGAATCACCACAAACAAATGGACAGGAAAACCGTATGTTACCTTGTGGTGTGTGTAGATTTTGTAAATTGATTGAGATAGGAAGGAAGTTTATAGTGAATAAGAAGTACTACCTTAACCTTAAATTAACATGTAACTCAAGATTTGTAGTGTACCTGGCTAAGCGTAAATCATGTACATCGTTCTATGTAGGCAAAACCGAACGTAGACTACGTGACACAATATACGAGCATATGTACGCTACTGATAGGAAAAAGATGGATAATGCCCTGGCTAGACACTCTCAAATGTATGAAGGGGACACTTTATTTTAAAGCAATTGATCAAGTACAAGTGGATGTAAGAGGAGGTCCAGTTTCATTACAACTTGAAGAGTTAGAATTATATTGGCAGTTAGTATTGAATGCCTTTAGTAACCCCGGACTAAACGAGGCCTATAACATTTTGTGCCTGTTAAAATGTAAAAGTTTGAGGAGGTAAAATTAGTTTTTAACATCTAAAGAGAGTGAAAAAGGACAGTCAGCTTTGATGATTTACCTAGCCAGATGTATAATTTTGTTGTTGACAAATAGTTGTTAAACTGGTTAAAGCTGTTTTAAATGACTGGAGTTAAAATTAGTGTAGCGACTACTTTTAAGATTTAAAGTTTCATTTAATTATGCTACAGCATTTGACAGTAATGTTTTGAGGCTTGTATCCCTTTAATGTTGTGTTCTGCATTGTCATTTTTTTCAAGTGCACTGTTCTGGTTGGCTTAATGAGGTCATATGATGTTTTAAAGACTTTACTTAAATGTGGTTTAAAAACTTTTCAAATGTTATCTGATGAAGTTACTGTATCTACAATAATGAAAAGCGCTTCATTAAATACTTGGTTTTATTATTGGGCTTTGTCTGTGCCAGCTTCCACTGTGCCATTACAGAGTTTTGGTTTGTTTTTTTTAACTTTTATTTTGTTTAAGTGGTACCTAAAAAGGACAGAAATAGCTGGTCTGATTTTCTAGAGGATTTTATTCTGCCCAAGTAAAAATGTAATTGTCTGTGGATGTCCAACATATGAAAGAAGTACTCTCCTTTGTTTGAAAACTTGGAAAGACTGGTAAGTTTATGGTCTGGTTGATAATGAACTCTTGATACAACTTTCGGAAGGAAGGAGGGATTGGTTCTGAGTGATACTCTTTCTTTGTGTAAGATTACACAAGAATGATTCACACACAAAGCCTGTAACTCTGAAATTCTCCTAGCAGATGCGATAGCCACTAGGAAGTAGATCTTCAAAGATAAAAACCTGAGGTCACAAGTGGCTGCTGTCTCAAAGGGCTGATGAACTAGGCTTTGTAAAACTAAGGTCAAATCCCAAGGCACTACCAGCTCTTTGAAAGGGAGTTTTAAATGCTGAGCGCCTTTAACAAAAACTTTGCACAGATGACACATCAAGGAATGATCATCAAACCTGTTATGAAAATTCAAAATCGCAGCTAGATGAACCTTAATAGTAGAGGTTGAGGCCCTCAATTGAAATAAGGCAGCTTAAGTATTCCAGGACCTTATCAACTGGTGCCAAGAAAGGATCATTGCCATTTGTACACGTCCAGATGGAGAATTTTTTCCATTTATTTAGGTAACTTTTTCTGGTGGACAGTTTATGTGAAGCCAGAAGTATCTTCTCCACTGGGGAGGACAAGCTCTTCTGCCTAGAAATCACTGGAATTGGAGAACCCAAACTGTCAGCTTCAGATGTTGAAGGTTGGGATGCAACAAGCCCTGAGGGTGATACAACAGGTCTGGAGTTGGATTCAGAGTCCACGGACGGTGAATTAGGTGAGGCCAAAGAAAGGGAAACCAGACTTGACAGGGCCAGTAAAGTGCAATGAGAATCACTCTGCTTCTCAACCATTGAGCTTTCCTCAAACTGGGGAATTAGCGTAAAAGGGGAAAAGGCATACAGACGTCCTGAGGGCCAATCATGAAGAACTGCATCTCTTGGGGACGCCCCGCAAGGGGGAATTAGGGCAAAGTAGCTCCTACATTTGTGGTTTATGGGACAGTCAAACAGACTGCAGCAAGGCTGACCCCATCGGCAAAAGATCTACGTCGCTAGGTTGGGATTGAGAAATAGTGAGGCAGAAGGATACACCTGCTCAGTTTGTTCACAATCATGTTGGAATTCCCCAGGATATGCATTGATATCCGAAAGCAGATGGAGGCGACTGCCCATTGCCAAACTCTCAGAGCTTGCCGACATATAGGGTAGGATCTGGATCCCCCCTGTTTGTTGATATACCAAACTACAAACAAGTCTTATTGGATAGCAACTGTCCCAGAAGGAAGGGCAGACTGAAATGCTTTCAACGCTAAAAGCATTTCACTCGGTTCTAGTACACGGATGTGCAAATTGGCCTCTTGTGGAGTTCAGATGCCTTGGACAACCTTTCCCAGAAAATGCCCCCCCCCCCTCCAATCTCGGAAGCGTCCATGGTCACTATGGCCTTGGGCTGAGAGGAGGAAAAAAGGACAACTCCATAAAATTACTTCTGGCTTCATCCAAGATAAATCATTTCTGCAGTGACTTGTTTATCAAGACTGGATGGGACATGGGGTGTGTCAGAAGTGACCACTGTGCCTCCAAGAGCCACCGAAGCAGCCTCATGTGATACCTCACTAGGGGAACTAGTGTTACTGTTGCGGCCATGGATCTGAGAAGCTGTAGTACCAGACGAGCCGGAACTTTGTGCTGGGAGAGGATAATTTGAAGTTGAAATCTTAGCTTTAGCAACCTATGATGAGGAAGGGAGGCCACACAGGACATTGTATTTAGTCTTGCTCTGATAATTCCAGATCCTGCATGGGTAACAGCTGTGATTTTTTTTGTTGACTGAAATGCCTAAAGTTTCAGAAAGATGTAGAACAAACTTTATGGCACAAAGCAGTAGATGCCTGGGGGGGCAGTGAATAGCCAGTTTTCTAGATATGGAAACACACGGAATACCTGTAGTCTCAAGTGAGCTGCTACAATTGTCATGCATTTGATGAACACCCTGGCAGCTGTGGTGAGACCTAAGGGCAGTGCTCAAAATTGGTAATGACTGTCTCCTAAGCCAGAAGAGGAGATATCTTCTGGAGCACTTGTCAATCTTAATGTAGTAATATGCATCCTAAAGCTCTCTAAAACACATGCAATCGTCCTTCTCTAGAAAGGGAAGGAGAGACTGAACTGTGACCATCCAGAATTTTGTCTGCAGAATCCGCGGTGGTGGTGCTGCGGTAGCGTTGTTGCCTCACAGTAAGACGCTGTCCGGTTCGACTCTAAGCTAGAGCATCTTCTGTGTGGAGACATGCGTGAATGGGCGTACCTTCGTTGAAGGTTGTGTGTCAGGGCTGGTAACTCGGCACGTAAAATCAACTACCAATCATCAGCGGACCGGAGTTCCGCTGTGGCGACCCCTAACTGGGAAAAGCCAAAAGACACAAACACAGATTTGTTCAGACTGAAATCAAAGATTGTTCTCCAGTCTCCTGTCTTTTTTGGCACTAAAAAGAATCTTGGGTAAAATCCAGATCATATCTGGTCTGGTGGGACTGGTTGGATGACTTTTTTGAAGCAGCTTTTGAACTTCTGGTGCTGCTAGATCCGTCTTGACTGGGTGGAACTTTGGAGATTCGCCTTTGGAGTTTGGGGAAAAAAGTGAAGGGAATGCGGTAACCTTTAGTAATTATTGTATGAACCCAGGAACCTAGTGTTATTTTGAGCCAGGCTGAGTGATGCAGAGAAAATCGTTCCCCAACTGCTTCCAGAGGTAAGCAATTGGGCCTCCGCTCTGGAGCACTGGTAGGGTTGTCTGGAAAAAGAATCTCTGGAACCTTGGTTATGCAGACCTCCTCTGCCACGGGAGGGGCGTCTTCAGATCCCCTCTGCCCTGGGGGAGAATAATCATCATGTGTGTCCTGAAAAGGCCCTTGGGTCTTCTTGAACCACATTTTTCCACTCCACTGATTCCTGGAATAAGTTAGTTGTGGAGTGTAAAAATGCATACCCACAGCAGAAGGGGTCTTCCCATCCTTCTCACACCTGGCTAACGTGCCTCTAACTTTTGGGCCAAACAATGAGGTAGCATGAACAGGAGCATTGTCAAAGAAAGACTTGAAGGGGTCCAAAAAATCACAGATGTGCATCCAGGTGTGGTGCCTAATGGCAACGCCTATATCTGCTGCTCTAGACATCCTTCGGCTGTATGCACAATAAGTCACATAGACGAATTCGAGATGGACTCCAGGGTGGCAAGCTGAAAGGCAACTTTATCTTGAACCTTGTCAGACACTGCTCCTGCAAGGGTGTCTGAAAGTTCAGTTATCAGATCCCTTTGCAGTCTAGTAGTGTGTGCCAAGAAGTTCAAGAATCGAATGTCAAAGGTCAATGAAGCAAAGACCAGCTTTCTGAAGCCGTCCATTGTCCAGGACTCTCAGTTTGGAGGATGGACAGTTGAACTCTCTTCGGTGAGTTCATTTTTGGTGTCTGCCGCCACCACCATGGCATCCCACTGCTAGACCCTTAGACCAATGGGGCTGATCCTCTGCGGCTGAAATAATCTTGTCTGGTCTTTGAGGAATAGGCTCTATGGTGTCAGAAGCCTTCCATGCATGCTGAACGATCGACTTGATTAGAAGCAGGTGAGGTCACCCAAGAAGTACGATGGACGGGCATAAAAAGCTTGCAAGGAAACAGATTCCTCAGAGGATTGGTTTGAGGACTTCCGATTAGCCCTCTGTTTTAATATTTCCAGGATGTCTCCAAAGGATACATTTTAGGGGGGTGACCATGGGGACCCTTCCCCTTCATCGTAATCTGTATCCTCAGTAACCAATTCTTCTGGAGAATCCAATTGCTTCCTCTTGCATGATCTCTTTCGAGGTGGCTCCTCAGGGGGAAGTTCTGAGGAGGACTCTGACTAAGGTTGAACCTGAACTAGGGTATCTTGCTGCTCTTGTACCCACTGTCCAGAAGTAGCACAGTGTGGTAGCTGCAAATCAGAAGGAACAAAAATATGGCACTCAGACAGGGATGGAACCAACTGGGAGCCTGTTGAGGCTAAAGCTCTCTCCATAATCAGGAAGGCAGGCCCGCCTGAAGAGGGATAGGAGCCTGGAACCAAAAAAGACAACCTCAGAACTGGGGTTACACCCCACTTAGACGAGCCACCCCACCAGAGCAGGAGCAGAGAGAGGTCTTGAAACTACCATGGTAATGAGAGCCAGAGACGGCGCCATAGAAAAAAAGTGGTACCAATCCAAGGATCCCTGAACTGGCAGCCAAGTCACAGTCCTGTGGGTGCAACAGTTCCGAAGATCCCGGCACCAGGGTGAGATCCACTACTGACACAGAAGCAGTTGGCACCAGGAGCATCGAAGCAATGGGCTCCAAGACATGGGGGGGGGGGGGTTGAAGGAGGAATGGAATATATGTAGGAGTCCTAGGAGAGTTTGCCTTGGCTCTGGGAGGGACAGAGGTCCAAGAGGGTGCAGGAAGGCCTCTGGCTGCTAAGAGCTGATCCACTAATCTGACTACATTGAAATCAGACAGGCTCCTGGAGGAATGGGTTGACATTCCTGAAGGAGACTCAGGTCTTTCCACAAACAGACTCAGCTGTTGACCCAAAAAGGGGTATATTGAAGGAGAATATCTAGTCTGGGGGGTACTTGTAACATCGACCTTTGGCAGCACAGTTTGCTGAATAGGGGGAGAAAATGGAACCGAATGAGTAGATGTAACAATTGCCTGTGCTGGAGAGGTCATTGGCGCCAAAGCCACGGTCAGTGCCAAACTGATTTTTGTAAGATTAACAGTAAATGGCACCAAGACTGATTTTGTTGTTTTCAGTACCGGAGGAGAAGGCAATGACATTTTCAGAACATTCGTCTTTGGTTCTTAAGAAACTGTCAGAACTGGGGATTTTTGAGACTTGGAGTCATGTACCTTAGGGGAAGAGGGTACCAAATGATTCTGTTTTTTCTCACAGACTTTGCAGATTTTGAAGTCTCCGCCTCAGAAAGAGCTTCACCAAGGGGACATTTCAATAAGCCTTTAAGAATTAACTTGTTACGTCTCTCTGCAAGAGTTCGGGCACTAAAGCCTTACAAATATTACAAGGAGGTTGAATTTGTAAATGAGGGACACCCAGACTATAAACACAAGAAAGATGCCCAACATAACTGGGCATCTTTCTGGCACAGTCCTTACATTGTTTGAACCCAGTTTCCTTTTTGTTTCTCTGCCATGATTTGTCAAAAAACAATGGAACGTGCTTGCACACACACACACACACACACACACACACACACACACACACACACACACACTCGCTTGTAGCGAGAAAAGGGGGAAGAAGAAGAAGGTTTAGAAAAGTAAAAGCTCCCCCCCTTTTTTTTAATTATATACAAACTATGGTATATATAGAATACCCACACGGGTAAAGGAACATTAGAAAAAATACCAATGATGGTAATGAAAGGTTACCAATGGTAAGAGGGAAGGAGAGGCCTAATACCAGCAATGGTAAAGGAAAGATACGCTGAGGTAAAAAACGGGGGTGGAAAGCTTCAAGGAATTCACTCACACAAAAGAGACAAATGACAATAAGATTAAAGGCATTAAAGCATTTTGAAAAGTATAATTAGGCAAATAAAGTTTTTAATCACTTAGCTGACAGCATTCAGCTGACACATCCAAATTTCTATGCGGCAAACGAAATCTGGGGTAATGGGAAGAGAGAAAGTATGGGTAGAGCCTTAGCTCGAGTGTTTTTTGGCTGGTGCGAGCTTTATACAATGGCCGAGTCCGTTCCGAGGGTTTTGAACTGAACCAGTCAAAAATGAATGAAGACTGACAACATCAGATTGTGTAGTTACCCATCTCCTCTTATTATTCCACCTAACATTTCATTGGGTAATACATTATGTCACTGTACCAACTAAAGTCTAATTTACTGTTTGTCTCACTCAACTACGTCTATGTTCAGCAACACCTGCTTCTCCTTCAAACTACTTCCCATATCCTGCATATGCTACCTGTGTTGAACACGCTTTCCATTCTCTAAGAAACGGAAAGATCTCATCAAATTAGGTTGCAATGACAAACAGGAATTTGCGTCTCAAGAGCAGTGTTACTTTTAAATGTAAGACAGGCATTATTACTTCAAGACTGAGATCTCTGTCATCAAGTTTACCACTTGTTGCAGATTCTAGCAATGTGAGTAAGCTTTGCCTGTGAACTTCTAGCCAAAGAATGAGATCAGTGTACAGTGACTTTCCTGTATGTCAGGTCAAGCAAATTTAAACATTTGCCCAGCTAGTTTATGTTCTGAATATCATTTATTTAACAAGGAGCATTTAATGAGAACACAGGCTACACAAAATATCCACAGTCAAGCAGTTATGGAAGCAGAAAAAAATCAAACTGTTCCAAAGAAAATTAGAATTCATTGAAGCAGAACTTTCTTTGATAAGAAAATTAGTTATTCAGTTAAACCTAATTCTTCAATTAACAGATAAAATCAAATATGAGGTTATACACAAAAAACATCCTAACATCATTGAACTAGCCCAATCATGTACTTAGAGACCTCCACTAACCTGCAACATGTATGAATGCATCCAGCTCCATGCTTGCAGCTCCTAGTGTATCTTTTTACTCCCTGGAGCTAATAAGAAGTTACCACAAGTTCAATTTCCTGAGGAGGTGGGAGGCCTACTCCTTCAACGGTGACATCTGAAGGTTCCCAGTCAGGAAAGAGTGATGCAGGGATTTGCATTTTGACTAGTGTAGAAGTATTAGAAGCAGCTGGAGCCTGAGTGGGGGTTGGGGGAGATGTAAGTTACTTCAGGAACAGGTGTCCAAACTGCACTGCTTTATGAAGACAGAAATTATCTTGTAGCAAGGTATATGGTAGTGTCAACAGCACAGTGGTTAGCCACGTCAAGAATCTCCCATTTTTCACTTCTTTAACATAATGAAATGGTGGCCTAGCAGCTTGGATAAGCAGCAAGCTGACAGAGAATTATCACCAGAACAGAAATTATGGATGAAGTTATGGTTATTATTATTATTATTATTATAAATGCCAGATGCAACTAATTTATTTGAATTTTATTTTCTTCAGTTATGTTTTGGTTCTAAATATATACAACCGAGTGTTTTGTTATGAAAGTGTCAACTTATTCTACTGACATACATATGTAAATTATTCAAATTTGTAACCATTCATGAATATTTCATTTTTCTTCACACTGAACTTTACCCTGTGGCTCCTCTACTTGTAACCCAACTGGCTTAATTGTTCCGGGTAACTGGAACCAGAAGTTCCAGGACCAGGCAAGAGCCCTATGGCCTACTTACTCCTGCCCAGGAATCCTAAAAGGCCTTTGTTTCCGATGAGAAATGGGAGTTACAGAGCTGGTCAGCTTGCTGGTCCTATGGAGCAACCTTCCCTTTTCCTGATAGGACTCCTTCCTCTACGCAGCTCTTTCAAGCTCCACTACTGCAGTTTTCTGAGGAGAAATGTGCCACAGCAAATGGCGTCTCCTCAGCTAATAGTGCAAATGCACTGTGACAGTGTTGGCTCTGTAGGCTCAAGCTTGATCGGATTTAACACCTTCCTCTAGGTGTCATGTGGTGAGCCAGAACTGCCCCCATACCCCATCCCCAGTATCCACTCACTTCCATCCTTCCAGAAAAGTTCCTACAAGCACCCAAGCCATGTGGATGACCTGCACCATGGTCAGGGCTTTATCCTGGCAAGTCATGGCCCCGATTATAAATTTTTCACTTCAAAGTAATTTTAACTCTCATTATTTTGACTGCTTGTTGATTGAACCTTTGAGCATGTGCTGTAAAGTAGTTAAAAACAGAAAAGAAAGGCAAAAGTTTAATTACAATGATCGAATGATACCACTAGAGACAACTGCAGTGCCAACAAGTCTGCAAAATCAAGGATTGCTTTGCTAAATGCTGCCTTCTTTTTCTTTCGGCTTTTCCCGGTTAGGGGGTTGCCACAGCGGATCACCTGTCCGCTCATAACTGGCAGTGGAGTTTTACAGTGTCGACTTGCCAGCCCGGCGCCCAACCTTACACAGAAGGCACACACACTGCCTATGATACTGAAATCAAGAATAATTCAGAGCCCATTTCTGATCCCTGAGAAGTAAGACAGTAAATGTGTGAGTGGAAGGAAGGATATCTGAGAGGAATCACTTATCACAATATTTTTTTTTTTATTAATATGTTTGTAGGTTCAAAGTGCAATGGGACATTGGTCACAGATATGATAAAAAAATGAGTGTTCCCTTTTCTTACCGTCTCTAATGTGTAATGACTTCAGAGACAACTAGAATACTTAAGGAGAATGAAGGAGGGCATATATTACCATATCAACAAAAGAATACCTTATTAAAAAAGATTTTGTTTTGGGGTTGTGTCTGCTCTGTAAAATAAGCATTTGGCAACATTATTGGGTAATATTTCTTTGGTGATCCAGTCTTCATGGACTTTGATTTTTGGACAGTTTACAACACTGTCTTTATTTTCGGTTAAAGTGCTTTCAAACAGATGCCCTATAACCCATGAAATGGGGTGCAACTCTCTCAGACCAACTTAGAACAAGTCAGAGGACATTTTAGAAGCCACAATCTTTATGTGCACAAGTCAATGCCCTAAACAGGCATACACAGCAGGGGTGCAACTCTCCCAGACCAACTTGGAAGACGTCAGAGGGCATTTTAGAAGCCACAATCTTTATGTGCACAAATCAATGCCCTAAAAAGGCACACAGTACATGGCACAATTCTTTAACTGGCTTGTTCGGGGAGGGGGGGGCTACAAAAACAGAAGCAAAATATAGTACAATAAACTTCTCAATGCTGTTGTAGAGTAACTTAGGAATAGTACAAAAAGGTATTCTGTTTTGAAGAAAGTGTGCGTATATGATAAACAATGATGGGCTATCTACAAAGTTTGGAAACTATAGACCCATAAATCTTACCAGTTTCACATGTAAAACTATGGAAAGAATTATCATGGTAGTGATCTATAATGAGAACAGGAAACCTCCATACACTGGAATCAATCCACAGCAATGGATGACAGCAAAACTGTTCACACTGCCTACCTTGACCTGGCCAAGGCATTTGACACTCGGGCATTGGTGACAAATTCCAGACGTTAAGTATAAACCCTTATGTCACCCACTGGACAGCCAGCTGGCCCACAGACAGGACCCAGGAAGTTAGAATCAGGAGTCCACCTCTACAAAGAGGCCAGTCACATGAGGAATCCCTCAGGGATCAGTCTAGAAACAACTTCTTTCTGGAATTTACTTCTCTGAAGTCAAGGCTAATGCCAAGGACCTCTGGTCATACAATCCCCCACCAACACAAATGTTCTCCAAGAAGGTCCCAGAGCCATGCACTAAAACTAAATACCAAGAAATGCTTAATAGTATCTTTCATGACGTCATCCATCCCTGGTAACTATCATAATGACACTGTAGCATAGCGGTAGAGTTGTCGGCTTAAGAGCAGGCAGGCAAGGTTCGAGCCCACACAACAACCTTCCTCCGTATGCTGTGGAATAAAATCCCGGTCCATGTGAGGCAGAGCACCTCGCTGGCTCTGTTCAAGAGAAATCTTGACCTGTGGATGGGAGATCGTAGGTTTACCCTGGGAATCATCTCTGTGTCACTGCTGGACAGAGGCACAACAAACTAATGGGCACAGTATTTTTTCATATAAGGGGTGGCGTAAGCCACAAAACTTTGGGCTAGGCTTATAAATGCCTTAGGGCAGATAGCCTAGTATAAACCTATGAACCTATGAACACAACCCTAAGAGTCGACCCAGTAATCAGGGACTTTGGGACACACAAACAGCAATCATTTGACTATAATGTGCCTACAGTAGTGATAAAATCATTCTATGTTGTGCAAATTATAAACAAAGTTATGGCATCTAGGTCCAAGGAGATCATTGTTCCACTGTATTCAGCATTTATCAGACCTATCACTGAGTACAAAGCCCTTCTATGTACCTAACCAAGCAAATCCAACAACTGGAAAGTCCACAGAGTTTCTCTGCTTAAATAATACAGGGAGTAAGAAACATGTCCTATACAGAACACATCAACGTTTTATCCCTGTATTCTGTCTCCTACAGGCTGCTGAGGGGAGAGCTATGCCTGGTATTTGAAGCATCGAGATACCCCGTCCTGACAGACCTGCTGTACATCTGCAAAACAAACAGCACAATAATTACCCATTCTAAAGACTTAAACCATGCCTGTGACATAAAGCGTACCGGCTGGAGAGACAGGCATGTATCCGAGAGACTACCCTTTCTCTGGAAAGGACTCCCCATCCATGTGAAGCAGAGTTCCTCTCTAACCTAGTTCAAGTGTAACTTGGACAACTGGATGGGAAACAGGAAATCCATCCATGGTTTCGCACCTATGGTTTCTAAAGGACACAAGATGCCTGTAAACGGTTCATCTCCCAAGCCCCTGCTTGTAAATGTTTCAACTCCCAGGGTCCTGCTTACACTTATCAAGGGCACCAGAACTTGTCAGCGATTTGGGATGCATGGCTCGGCTTAATTAGGCCCTGGTGGTCATTAACCTAGTACACATCCATGAACCTATAAACGCGTGTCTGTGTGTGTGTGTGTGTGTGTGTGTGTGTGTGTGTGTGTGTGTGTGTGTGTGTGTGTGTGTGTGTGTGTCTCGTACCATCAGCACTATTGCCTTTAATCACTTCCTGAAAAATCTGGTGTAGAGAAATAAAGCCCTGCCTCTGCAATCCGAGACAAATTAATGGCTCAGGAGGATGGAAAAGCTGTTGAGGAGTGAGCGACAGGTGAGCAATTTATAAGCACGCTCACCTGGGAAGGAGGGTTTGGTGATCTCTACTCCCAGTCTGCTCTCCAGTGAACAGGCCCAGGGGTGGATGGGTGGGTTGGTCAAGCCCTGTGTTGTAGTCCTTGCAAAGGTGTATAAGGAAGTGTGCATGTCTCTCTAACAAGGGCACAGGCAGTGTCTCTGCAGTGACACAGAGCCCCCATTACCACTTGTGGTTGGGTTTATGCCACATTAAAGAAATGTCTAATGGCAGCCAACATTACAGCTCCACAACAGTCTCTTACAGGAAACAAATGGGGTTGGGAGAACTCTCACTGTGTGAGGAATGAATCAACTAACAGATCACAGGGAGATGGCCAGAAGGAAGCGGAGCTCAAAAAATATTTACTAGTGCAATCAACAACTTGACAATTAGCCTCTACGGATTTCAAGTAAGTACTGTAGAATTTAATGATCAGTTCTGAACTAAATCTAAAATCAGATACAAAAAGGTTAAAATGGTGCTTAAGTCACACAAAAATATATGGGTTGTGTCTAAACAGCGCTCAAATACACAGTTTTGTACAACTACTTGCACAAAAGATACAACAACCGAAAGTAGTATAGGAAAGGAGAAATGTGAAGCAGGTGTTTAGCATAATTAGGGAGGAACAATGGAAGTCAGATAGATTGACTGATATTCGCTTCAGTGGCCACTTTGGGCATAAAGGAGGGGTTGGGTTTCAAAGCCACTATCTTTATGAACTATTAAGTAAGGAGGCTTAATGGTAAGAGCCTGCAATTCTGATACTCTCTTTGTTGGAGTTATAGCCACTGAAAAGGCAGTCTTCCAAGAAAGAAACTTAAGGTCGCAGGATGGAGCACACTCAAAAAGGGGTTTAGTTAGAGACTGCAGCACCACAGTAAGATCCCATGAGGGAGAAGGTCCTTGACTGGAGGGCGCAACAAAAACACACCTTTCAAGAAGGCTATGCAGAGCCGAGAAGAAAAGGTAGGGTTGTTACTGAGATGAAACTTAGAAATTGCTGCCAATTGGACTTTGATTGTAGAAAAACTAGCGCCCTCCTTAAAAAGGGAAGCCAAGAAATAGAAAATGTAAGGAATAGGAGCCAAAAATGGATCAAGATTACAACCTCTAGCCCAGATGGAGAATCTTTTCCATTCACTTCTGTAAACTCTCTTGGTGGAAGACTTCTGAGAAGCAAAGATAATGTCCCTCAACAGGGGACACTATCCTGGACTTAGCAATAATAAGTGGAAGTGGACAAACCAAGCTGTCAGACAAAGGGTCTGTAGATTTTGGAGCGGACAGAGCGATGGATGGGAGATCAGATCCGGCACTGGATCGAGCACCCAACGACAGTGCTTCAGATGAGATCGTAGGAGGGAACAACACCTGCTGAGGCCAGAAGGGGGCAATGAGGATCAACTGCATTCAAAGGCATCTTGCTTTCTGAAGAACTCTTGGAATTAAGGGTAATGGTAGAAAAGCATAAAGAAGATCTGGAATCCAATCATGAGTCAGAGCTTCCCTGGGGGACTCCCCCTCTGGGGGGATCAAGGCGATGTAACTGTTGCTTTGTGATTGAGAGAGGAAGCAAACTGATCACAGCTCTGTTGGCCCCACCGATGGAAGATCTGCTCCGCCACTGAAGGATTCAGGGAACACTCGTGAGGGGTAAGAATAGCCCTGCTCAGCTTGTCCACCAGCATGATGGAAGCTCCTGGAATGTGTGCTGCAATGAGAAAGCACCCCAAGGACATTGACCATTCCCAAACCCTCATGGTCTCATGAAAAAGCAGATAAGAAGGTGTGCCCCCTTGCTTGTTTATGTACCATACAACAGCCATATTGTCTGTGTGAACTGCTATCATCTCTGGAGGAAGGCAATCCTGAAATGCTTGCAATGATAGAAGGAATGCTCTCATCTCCAGAACGTTTATATGCAGCTTGGTCTCTGAATGGGATCACGTCCCGTGAACAGTCTTTCCCAGAAAGTGGCCCCCCACCCTAGTACGGAAGAGTCCGAGGTCACTGTGACCATTGGAATGGGTGGAGAGAATAGCCTGCCTGCTGGGAGGTCTGGGGAATGCATCCACCATGACAGGCGTCTCCGACAAATTGGAGTGAGATGAATGGGGACCAACAAGGGATGAGAATGGGTGGACCACTGGACCGTTGGTCCACTGTAGCACTCTCATGTAGTATCTGGCCATCGGGACCAGATAAATGGCAGCAGATATGGAACCCAAAGCCGTGAGAATGAGTGATACTGGAGGACGAGTTTGCTACAGAGGAGTCTGAATGTAAGACCAGATAAGAAGCATGCATCGGAGAGGAAGAGCTGCAATCTCTGAGCTAGCGTGCAGCTGAGTGCCTATAAATTCCAGCTGTTGAGATGGGGTCAAGGATTATTTGGCCAGATTCACTGTTATCCCCAGCTGATCAAAGAGACGAAGGAGGAAATGTGTGCTCTCCACCAGTTGTTGCTTTTTGGAGGCTATAAGGAGCCAATCATCGGGGTAGGGAAACACCTGGAATCCCTGCAGCCTGAGATGAGCTGCCATTACTGCCATGCATTTGGTGAACACCCGGGGGGGCTGTGGTGAGTCCAAAGGGCTGGGCTCTGAAAAGAGGAGGAATCTCCTGGACTGCCTGTCTATTTAGATACAATAGCACACATCCTGGAGATCCACCGAGCACGTCCAGTCGTTCTTGTGCAGAAGAGGTACAATTGACTAAACAGTGACCATCTGAAACGTCGACTTCTTGACTGACAGGTTTAACTGACTAAGGTACAGAATGGGACACAGGTCCCACGTTTTCTTGGGTACCAAAAAGAAGAGGGAGTAAATTCTGGATCTCCTCTGTCCTGTGGGAACCTTTCAGTTGGCTCTTTTTTTCAGATGAGATTGGTAACCTCTAAGCAGGTGAACTCTCTCTGACTGGGTGGCGCATCTGGATGAGTTCTGCTTCTTGCTGGGGATCTGAAAAGTGAATGTAGTAGCCCCTGGATATGATTCTTTGCACCCACTAATCATTTGTAATGTTTGCCCAGACTAATGGGTGAAAAGCCAACTGACTCCCGACTGCCTCCAGGGAGGGACAGTTGGGCAATGCCTCAGGGGTGTTGGAAGGGTTTCTCAGAGAAGGGCTCCCTGGAACCCTGGTTTTGCAGGCATCCTTTGACTCTAGGGTGGCGTTGACCATTAAAACCTCTCCCCGTCCCCTGGAGGAGGAATCCTCGAGCTTCCTGAAAGGAAGACTGCAATTTGCGAAGTACAGTTGTGTACCTACCATAAATGTAGATGTTAGGGTGATGACTGCAACAGCGAATACACTCTTGGGTTATTCTGCTGGCAGGCTACCCGTAGTCGGCCGGAATTCCAAAGTCTAGGTCCAGCGTCGACTGCTGTTGCCTCTTCCCTGACGTCAGTGGCCAGGGGTATAAAAGATGCAGCTGACACCATTTTCTTCAGTTTTTCTTGCCCCAGATGTCAGGTGCCCCTAAATTGGAAGGCTGAAAGAATATGCCAATAAAAATACATGCTCAAAAATAACATGCCCTTCATCTACAAGCAAATACACCAAAAAGGTTGTATAGGATAGAGAAGTGCAGATAAGCCCCAGCAAAGGAAAAGGGGGATGGTGGGTGGGTAACCTGGACTGCAACAGTGAATACACTCGAACATCTACATTTATGGTAGGTACACAGCTGTACTATGTTCATCGTGTTTCATTGTTGCAGTCATCACCCTTGGGTTGAATCCCAAAGCTGAAGCACGGTGGCTGGGCTAAATAGGATTGAGGCCCTGTAGAACTGCAGTGGCAAAGCCTGCTCTGGATTTAGAGCAAAGAGGTAAGTGGTAGTGCTTTGTAAAGGTGTGCACTGAACTCCAAGTTGCAGCCTCTAAGACATCTTTGGTTGGTACTCCTTTGAGGAAGGCTGCTGAAGTGGCTGCTGCTCTGGTTGAATGAGGCCTATATGTCCTTAGGCACTGATTTGCCACGTTGGAAATAGCAGAAGCGGATGCAATGGCCCATCCGTTTAGAAATAGTCTGTTTTGAGATAGCCTTGCCTTGTGAACCTGCAGCATATGACACTAAAAGTTGCTCAGATTTTCTGAAAGCTTTAGTTCTGTCCAAGTAGAATCTTAACTGCCTGTGTATATCCAAAGAATGTAGAATTTTCTCACCCTTGTTCTGTGGATTAGGATAAAAGGTTGGTAAGTGGATGGTTTGGTTGAGGGCCACATTGGACACCACCTTAGGCATAAATGTAGGGTTCGTCCTCAGAGAAACCCTGTCTGGATGAAAAATGATGAAAGGTTCCACAGCTATGAGTGCTTGTAACTCTGAGACTCGTCTTGCAGAGGTTATTGCCAGGAGCAGAGCTGTTTTCCAGGATAAGAATTTTATATCTGCTATTGATGCTAGCTCGAAAGGGGGCAGTGTGAGTTTTTCCAAAACATAATTGAGATCCCAGGTCAGAATTGATGCTCTCCTTGGAGGCCTAATGTTTTTGGCCCCACTGAGGTACTGCCTTATTAAAGGATGAGAAAAAATAGGTGGTTCCGTATTGTAATGGGCTGAAATGGCACAGGCATGAATCTTAATATATGAGAAGCAAAGGCCTTTGTTTAGCATCTCAGTTAGGTATTGTAAAATCTGAGGGATATTTGGTACACGCATGTCTATGCCTTGTTCCTGGTTCCAAGCAGAGAATCTCTTCCATTTTTCTGCATAAAATTTTCTGGTACTGGGCCTCCTGGCCTTCAAGATAACATCCATAACAGCTTTTGAAAGTAGAGTGTTCTGAATGGCTACATTATTTGCCATGCTGCCAGATTTAAGGTCCTGAGTTGGCTGTGCAGGATCTGACTGTTTTCCTGGGTCAGGAAGTGAGAAGTCTGTGGCAGTATCCATACTGGACCCTGAGACAAGCTCTTCAGGATTGGGTACCAGTGCTGGCGTGGACAGTCTGGTGCAATCAGTATCATTCTTGGCTTCACTTGTCTGACTTTTAGGAGTACCCTGGGTAGGAGTGGCAGTGGGGGAAAGGCATATACTGTTAGATTTTTCCAGCTGAAGGATAGGGCGTCCACTTTCCATGCTTGCTTGTGATAAGTCGTTGTGCAAAATCTCTGCAATTGGCATTTGTGAGGGGAGGCAAACAGATCTGTCTGGGCATCCCCATTTCCTTATCTGGCTTAAGACTTGTGCATCCAGTTTCCATTCATGGGGATCCATGATGTTTCTGCTTAGTTCATCTGCCAGAGTATTTGTCTTTCCTGGCAGGAATTGTGCTTGCAGGTGAACTTGAAAGGCCAATGCTGTGTCCCATAAGGTCATTGTTTGTCTGCAGAGGGGGTAGGAATGTGTACCTTCCTGTTTGTTTATGTACCACATGACTGTAGTGTTGTCTGTCTTTATCAGTAACTGTCCTGGATGAAGTTGGTCCTTGAAAGCTGTTAAGGCATTTTGAACAGCTAGCATCTCTTTTTGATTGATGTGAAGATGCATCTGGTTTGCAGGCCATGTGCCCTGAATACATTTTCCTGCCATATGGGCCCCAAGGCATAATCTGACGCATCCGTTGTCAGTGTTTGTTTGGCTGGGGGTAAACTGAATGGCAGATCCTTGTTGTGGTGACAGGCTTCTGCCCACCATTGAAACTCCTGTTGCAGGCAGGGAATGAGTGCAATTACTGTCTCCAGGCTGTGGCAATGTTGAGTCTAAACACTTTTTAGGTACAACTGTAGTTTCCTCATATGTAGTCTGGCATATGGAATTAGTAGTATGCAGGATGCCATGAAACCCAAGGCCTGCAAGATTTTCCTTGCAGAAAAGTGTGTTTTTGTTGCCAAATTCTTGAAATAAGTAGTCAGTTGTTTTTGTTTGTCTGGCGTGAGATAAGCCATCTGGGCAGTTGTATTTAGGCTTGCACCCAAGAATATTATCTCTTGAGAGGGCACTAGTTTTGATTTCTTTTCGTTTACTGTGTACCCTAGGCCAACTAGTAATCTTTTCACAAACGCCAGGTGCTTTAGTAGAATGTCTGTGTTCTCTGCTTGAATTAGGCAGTCGTCCAAGTAGGGGTATATTTGAACTCCTTTTTGTCTGCAAAACACAATTACTGGTGCCAGGCATTTTGTGAAGACCCTGGGTGCAGTAGATAAGCCAAAGGGCAGTGCAGAGAATTGGTAATGCATTGAGCCAGCTATGAATCTGAGGTATCTTCAGCAAGATTGTGTGATTGGGACATGCAGGTATGCCTCTTTTAGGTCTAAAGTTACAAGCCAAGTTTTCTTTAGCTGCTGTAGAGTTAATTTTGGAACTTCCAGAAACGTGTTTAGTATAGACAGGTCCAGTATTGGTCTCCAGGTTTTGTCCTTTCTGGGTACTAGGAAAAGTCTGGAGTAAAATCCTTGCCCCTGTTCTTGTTGTGGTACATGCTGAATGGCCCTCATATCCATGAGGGCTGTAATTTGTTTTTGTGCCTCTGCCCACTGATTGTGTGGCAGGTCTGGCATGCCTCTTGACCTTGGTAGAGTGTGAAAATGGAACCTGTAGCCTTGGGACACTATATTCAAGACCCATTTGTCTTGGGTAATCCTTTGCCAATTTGAAGAAAAAAAGTGATATTTTTCCTCCTAAGGGGCCTGCCAAAAGAAAAGTGCTTGGATCTGGTAGAGGAAAGTCATTGGGACTGTTTCCTGAAAGGTTGTGATTTGTCTTCTCTGCTTTTGGAGGTAGGAGCACTCAACTGTTTAGGCCTGTATGTGCCTTGGGGCTGAGATCTGCCCCTGGGATGCCTGTATCTGCCTCTTTGTGGTCTGTCTGATGCTGGAAAGGACTAATTTTTAGAAGGCCAGTTTCTGCTAAACCTGGGTGGCTGTACCTGTAAGAAATCCTTGACTGTCTGCATGGATTTTGCTTTATCCTCCATTTTTTTCAACACTTCTTCTGCTTTTGTGCCAAACAAAGTATCATGCTGTAAAGGTGCATCTAATAATTTTGCTTTAACATGATCAGGCAGATTTTGTTCCTTTAACCAAGCATGCCTTCTTATAACAGAACCTGTAACAGCGGCCCTGCAAGAGGCCTCCAGAGAATCATAACCACATTGCAAAGTATGCTTTCCCACTTGTTCAGCTGCATGCAATAACTCCTGTAATTCCTTGTTCTCTGAACATTCAGTATTTGTCAACATTTTCTGTTTAAGCAGTGACATTAAATATTGTTGGTATTTGAGCATATGAAACTGACAATTTAAAGCCCATACAGCCAGGGTTGCAGAAGTGTACACTTTTTTTCCCCCATCTGTCTAAAGACCTGGAATCCCTGTCAGAGGGAACAGGGTTTTTTGCAGTGGAAGCTTTAACCCCCTTGGGACCCTGAGATATAGTTTCTGGGTCAGCAGCGGGGTTTTTAATACAGGAATTTATGAGAATCCGGGACCGTTTAGTATCTGTCTGGCTTAGCAGGTGCAGGTGGTAAAGAGTCTGGGGATAGGCCGGACTCTGAAAATACATCATCTACAATGTCTAGAACAGGTGGAATAGCTAAGGGTCTGTGTTGAGGAAGTAGCAGAAAGTCTCTGAGCCTTTTCTTAGATTCAGTGTAATCTTGGCTCTCCCAGTGGAAATGTTCCCTCATGGTATGTAGGGTTTCCCCAAAAGAATAATCCTCAGGCGGAGAGGCTGAAGGAATGGATTCTTCAGGATCAGAATCCTTATAGGGAAACATGGAGTAATCCTGTTCAGAAGAGGAATCAGAGGAAATAGAAACTTGATCAGAAGAATCATACTCTGTCTCTTGCCTAGGCCTCTTATCAGGTGGGGGATGGGAGCCCCTGATCAAGGTAATTAGGTCTTCGGCCATTTTTAGCATCTGTTTTTTAGGCATGGAAGTCTGAGTAGGTGAATGCTGTACTTGTTTCTTTGTCTTTAGTGCTGCTTTAGTCTTTGAAGCTGAAGATGGCTTAATAGAAAGTTGTGTAGGTCTGAAGACACCCTCAGAAGCCGATGCCTGCTCAGCAGCTCCGGACCCATTTGAGGGTATGATTTCCGAATGTCCAACACCTTGAGTATCCAGAGGCCCAGTCGGCTCCACGTGGGAGTCAGAAAAGTACAGTTTTGTACCTACCATAAATGTAGATGTCCGATAGACATGCAACTGCAGTCATAACATGTGGGTTGTCCTGCCTCAGGCAGCCCTCGGTCGGACGGATTCCAAAGTCTGGGTCCGACGTCAGCTGATGTTGCATTTCTCTCCGACGTCAGAGCGGCTGGAGTACATAAGCATCAGCCGACGCCATTTTCTTCAGTGTTTCTTGCCCCAGATGCCAGGTGCCCTCCAAGGAAGGCTGTAATCAAATTGGAAGACAAAAACAGGATTCCAAACAAATAAATGAGCAATAAAACAAATACACCATAACAGATATTCCCAGCTAAAAGTAACAGGGATAGGAGTGGACCCTAGGCATAGAGGGGTATGGAGGGAGGGAAAATCCGACTGCAGTTGCATGTCTATCGGACATCTACATTTATGGTAGGTACAAAACTGTACTATGTCCTTCAAGAATGCAACTGCAGTCATAACATGTGGGTAGAATACCATAGCTTAGCTGGGGGAGGAGGTATGCTCTAGGAAAGAGATGGTGTGGCAATCAAACCCTGCAGGACTGCCGAAGCAAAGCCTGCTCTGGATCTGGAATATAGAGGGAGATTGTAGTGTTTGGAGAATGTATGCACAGAGCTCCATGTAGCAGCTTCTAGAATGTCCTTGGTAGGCACCCCTCTTAAAAATGCTGTAGAGGTGGCTGTAGCTCTGGTGGAATGTGGTCTGACATTGGCTGGAACAGTCTTTCCATAAAAGGAATAACAGAATCTGATGCAATGTCCAATCCATTTAGAAATAGTCTGTTTTGAAATTGCTTTTCCTTGGACTGCAGGGGTGTAAGCTACAAAAAGTTGTTCAGACTTCCTACTGGCCTTGGTTCTCAGGTAGTATCGAAGTTGTCTGTGAATGTCCAAGGTATGCAAAAGTCTTTCCCCCTTATTCTCAGGATTGGGGAAGAAAGCAGGCAGATGAATGGCTTGATTTAGAGAAACCCTAGATACCACCTTTGGCATAAAAGTAGGATTGGTCCTTAAAGAAACCCTGTCTCTGTGGAAAATAATAAAGGGTGGTATTGCCATTAGGGCCTGTAGCTCCGAAACCCTTCTTGCTGAGGTAATTGCCAACAGGAAAGCTGTCTTCCATGAGAGAAATTGCAAGTCAACTGAAGCTGCTGGCTCAAAAGGAGGTAGAGTCAGTTTTTCTAAGACAAAATGGAGGTCCCAGGCTGGCACTGGGGCCTTTCTTGGTGGCTTAATGTTCTTGATTCCCCTGAGGAATTGTCTTAGTAAGGGGTGAGAGAAAACAGGAGGATCAGTGTTGTATCTAGCTGAAATAGCAGATGCATGTATCTTTATGGAAGAATATGAGAGGCCGTTCTTTAACATATCTGCCAAATATTCCAAGATAAGTGGGATGTTCAGCAATGATGCATCATGTCCCTTGCTGGTATTCCAATTGCTGAATCTTTTCCACTTTGCTAAGTAAACCTTTCTGGTGGATGGTCTTGAGCCTCTGTTAGTATCCGCTGAACTTCCTTGGAGAGAGATAAGCTGAAGTTATTTATGGGATCTCCCAGGCTGTTAGCTGCAGTGTCTGAAGATTTGGATGCAGTGTTTCGAAATTGTGTTGAGTCAAAAGTAGAGGCCACTGAGGGAGGGCCCACCTCCTGGTGTGACATATGCTCCGTAGTAGTGGGTACCAGTGTTGTCTTGGCCAATCCGGAGCTATTATGATTCCCTTGGGCTTCTTTGCTTTGATCTTTAGTAATACTGAGGTCATCAGTGGCAGAGGTGGGAATGCATAGATTGCTAGGGAGTTCCAGTTGAATGAGAGGGCATCTATTTTTCAAGCTTTTGGATGGTATGTCCTTGTGCAAAATTTTGGTAGAAGATGGTTGAGGTGAGAGGCTGGCTTGCCCCATGTCGAAGTGAGTTGTCTGAAGGCCTTCGGATGTAACCTCCACTCGTGTGGATCTGTGAAATTCCTGCTTAGGCTGTCCGCCAACACATTGTCTTTTCCTGGAACAAACTGGGATTGTAACTGGATGTTTAGGCTCAGTGATTTCTCCCAAAGCTGCATTGTCAGTCTGCAAAGGGGGTAAGAGTAGGTGCCCCCCTGCTTATGTACCACATCACAGTGTTGTTGTCTGTCCGTATCATTAAATGGCCTTGCTGGAGTTGGTGTTGAAAAGCCTCGATGGCATGCATTACTGCCAGCATTTCCTTTTGGTTTATATGCAGATGTGTTTCCTTTGGAGACCATTGTCCTTGTATACACCTGCCTTCCATGTGCGCCCCCCCATCCAAGGTCTGAGGCGTCTGTAGTCATGGTCTGTGTTATCTTTGGTTTTTTGAATGACATACCTGTGTTTTCCTGGCTCATCGAGGCCCACCATAGGAATTCCTTTTGTAGGCATGGAATGAGTGGTATGATTGTCTCCAAGTTGTTGCTGTGTTGAGACCAAATGCTTTTTAGGTACCACTGAAGCTTTCTCATGTGTAGTTTTGCTAATGGAACCAGTAGAATGCAGGATGCCATGTAACCTAGGGCCTGTAGGAATCTCCTTGCAGTCATCTGGGTGAGTTTTGCTAAACCTTTGAAGTAATCAGTTAACTTCTCTTGCTTGTCTTCTGTCAGGTAAGCCATCTGAGAGGCTGCGTCTAGTTTGGCTCCTAAGAAGATTATTTGCTGGGATGGCTGCAGTCTTGACTTTTGGAAGTTGACTGTGTATCCTAGAGCTTGAAGTAATCGTATGACATAATCCAGGTTTTTTGTCAACATCAATTTGTCGTCCGCTTGTATGAGGCAGTCGTCCAGGTACAGGTAAATTTGTATACCCTGGAGCCTGCAATGAGCAATTACTGAAGCCAGGCATTTTGTAAATACTCTGGGCGCAGTAGATAAGCCAAATGGCAATGCTGAGAATTGATAATGCTCTGGCCCTGCAAGAAATCTGAGGTATCTTCTGCAGCTGTGTCTGATAGGGACATGCAGGTATGCCTCCTTGAGGTCCAGAGTAATCAGCCACGACTCCTTGCCCAGCATGGGAAGGAGTTGCTGTAGAGTCAGCATTTTGAACTTTGGTACTATGAGAAAGGTGTTTAATGCGGACAAGTCCAGTATTGGTCTCCACTGAGATTCTTTTCTTGGAACAAGGAACAGTCTTGAGTAAAACCCCTGTTCTTGTTGTGGAACTCCTTCTATTGCTTTCATTCGAGTCAGCAGAGTGATTTGCTTGATAGCCTCTGCCCTTTGATTTTGTGGTAGGTTTGGCATGCCTTGTTTTCTTGGTAAGGTATGAAAATGAAACCTGTACCCTCTGTCTATAATGTCCAAAATCCATTTGTCAGTCTGTGCCAGTTTTCTGCAAACAGAGATAATTTCCCGCCCAAGGGAGCTTCTAGTTGTTCCCTGGTAGGCGGTAGTAGAGGAAAGTCATTGAGTTTGTGGTTGTTGGGCAGGTGAAACCCCTGCGTCACTTCTTTGGTTTCCTGGCTGCCATTGTCGTCCCCTGTAAGGGCCTCTGTATTGGCCTCTTCCTCGGCCACGTCTGTTCTTACCCTTTGAAACTTTTCTGGATTAGGAAAGGACCAGTTTTTTGAAGGCCAATTCCTACTGAATCTGGGGGGTTGAACCTGGAGGAAATCTTTCACAGTGTGAACTGATTTTGCTTTTTCTTCGATGGTCTTTAACACATCCTTAGCATTTGCACCAAAAAGCTTGTTCTTTTCCAAAGGTGCATCCAGAAGTTTTGCTTTTACATGATCTGGTAGAGGCTGATGTGTTAACCAAGCATGTCTACGAATCACTGCCCCTGTCATAGCTGCCCTACATGAAGCTTCCAGTGCATCATATCCACACTGCAGGAAGTGATTGCTTACTTGCTGAGTGCTATGTACAGCCTCCTGCAAAGTCTTCCTGTCCAAAGGATCAGGAGAAGCTAATGTTTTTTGTAAATCTTCTAAGAGATAATCCTGATATTGTAACATATGAAAAAGGCAATTTAAAGCTCTCATAGATAAGGTAGTGGATGTGTAAACCTTTTTGCCCCATCTCTCTAATGACCTTGCTTCCCTGTTGGAGGGCAAAGGATTTTTTGAGGTGGAGGCTGAAACTCCTTTAGGCCCCTGTGAAATAGTTTCCAAATCCGCAGTATGGGCCCTGAATAAATGGGAATGAGTTTCTGGGACCCTGTAATACCTGTCTGGCTTGGCTGGAGCAGGAGGAAGAGAATCAGGGGTAGCACTAGAGTCAGAATACAAATCATCCAGAACATCAAGTACAGGAGGAATAGCTAAGGGCCTGTGCTGAGGCTTCTTAAGGAAAGTCCTAAGGCGTTTCCTAGAATCAGAATATTCCTGACCCTGCCACTTGAAATGTTCCCTCATGGTGTGCAGAACTTCCCCAAAAGAAATATCCTCAGGAGGGGAGGCCGAAGGGATGGAATCTTCTGCATCAGAGTCCTCATAGGTCTGGAAGAGCTCTTCCTGGCTATCAGAGTGGACAGAGCCCTCAGAGTCTTCATCTGAAGGAGTAGGGTCAGAGGGTTCAACCCGGCCTTTATCAGGAGGAGGCTGGGATGCTCTCTCAGGATGGGCCTGTGAACCTCTAATCATGGAAATTAAATCAGCAGCCATGGACATAATTTGTGTCTCTGGAGTCGGCTGAGGTAAGGATTTAGAAGTAATATGCTTTGTTTTGCTGGCTGCCTTAGCCCTAGTGTAGGCCTTAATAGACATGGCCATAGGAGGCCTGGCAGCTCCATGTGCAGGAGTGACCTTGTCTACAGCAATGGTCTCGGGCATTTCCTCGGTTTCGGTATCCGGAGGAAAGTCTATAACTGGCGTCGGAGTAATGTCTGGAATCGGAGTCGTCGGTAATGCGGTGTCTTCGGTTCGGAGCGGTGGAGAGACCGTCTCAGAGGGTACCGGAGCACTCGCGCTAGGTTTTGGCGTGGAGTCGGTGGTAGACGCGGGCCGAGGATGTCGGTCCCGGTCTTTTCGCTTTTTGGGAGTTTGCGATGTCGGAAGATCCGACGGCATGGTGTAAGCAAATTTATCGCCGAAAAAATCTTCAGCGAACTCCACCCGGTGCCTGAGAATGCGCTTGTTGAAGCGAGCACAGGCTACACAGGCCGAGACGTCGTGGTCTGGGCCCAGGCAAGGGAGGCAGTAAGAGTGGAAATCCTTATGAGGTATTTGTTTACCACAAAAAAGACAATTGTTAACTTTTTCAGTAATTTCTGACATCGGCTGAGGCAAGAAAAGGTCCCCAATGGGCTACTTAGCTTTTTTGATGACTTCGGTATCGTAGAATACAGGAGCTGACCGACCGGCACTTGCGAACTGCTTCTGCTTCGGGCACCGCGCGGCAAGAAAGACTGAAAAAAATGGCGTCGGCTGATGCTTATGTACTCCAGCCGCTCTGACGTCGGAGAGAAATGCGACCTCCGCCGACGTCGGACCCAGACTTTGGAATCCGGCCGACCGAGGGCTGCCTGAGGCAGGACAACCCACATGTTATGACTGCAGTTGCATTCTTGAAGGACATCAGCCTGTGGCTCTGAGGTAGTGGGTGCCAGGGGCTGTGAAAGCGCCTCACTGAGAACCGGTGAACCGGCGACTGGCCTAGCAGAGGCTTCGTCGTCGGTTTTGGACCTCAGATACCTATCTTTTTCCTTGTGTTTTTTGTAAATTCCAGTTGTCAGCTGGTCCAACGGCATCATGTAGTTAAATCTTCAGCCAAAGTAATGGAAGGCAAAATCGAACAGACGCTTGATAGTGCATTGGTTAAATCTAGCACAAAACCGACAGTTCCTGATCAATTTTGTCTGCACATAAGATCATATATTATAGATCATCATATATTGGTTTCAAAATATTTTTATAATGTTCATCATCAATGTTAATATATGAATTACTGTCCCGTAACATCTCCACCATGGCTGCATCATAATCACTTGTATTGAACAACACTATATCCCCACCCTTATCTGCTGGTTTAATAGATAAATCAGCATTTTCCTGAAAAAAAGTTAAAGATGCTTGTTCTTCTGTAATTAAATTAAAAAACAAGCATCTACGTGTCGGTGTAGAGAAATATTCATAAAAATCTCTTTCGCACATCTTAATAAAGCATTCCATATGTGTCAGTAAAGTGAGAACAAAAGAACTTTTGCATTTTAATCTGTTGACACTACTCAAAACAACATGACAATCATCTTTATACATCAATTTCAGTGCAACAGAGCGCCCAAAATATTCTCAAGTTTGTGAGTAAACTACTCAAATCACTACCTTGAGATGGAATAAAGGACAAGCCTTTATTCAATAGTGATATGTCCATTGAAGTTGGCTCATAGCTGGAAAAATTAAAGACCAAAAAGTTCAGTTCCTTGTTTGGCGTCTGGTTTCTGGACTTCCACCTGAGAATTTGTTGGGCCTAGTTCTGGATACTGTGCATATTTTCATCGGGTAGGGTAAAAAACGTTCTATGCCCATTGATATTGTCTTGGGCCTGGCTCCCGAAATATTACCATTCGCATGATTTAGTAAAGCTTGTTGGTTAGGTGGAGAAGTATCCGTCGTTGAAGGGGTTGCTAATTCAAAAACCCCACTCAATGACGTAGCAGACAAACGTTCTTCACGTATAGTGTCACTTGTTGGAATGTTTCCATTTAAAGCGGCAACACCATCAACTAAGGATCTACTGTTCATGTTATCATCAGCAGAAACAGTGTGAATGGATTGTGAAACAGCATTGACATAGCTATTAGAATTATTATTATTATTATTATTATTCTTGGGCCAAACAAATACATGACCTGAAATAAAGTCTTTATAGTCACGTTGCAGCTTACGATGTTTCTATCACAATACAAGGAAACATTCATATACATGTTGTCTAGTTTAGCCTCGAACATTTCCCCTTTAAAACGCAAGTGTAGATCTTTATTCAAAGCCTCTACTTTCTTGTTCAGTTCATTCTCTGTCGGGGAAAAATAGTCAATAAGTAATTTCAAGTAGCTGTTGCCAAGTTCTATATTGAGTTGTTGCCATCTTTTTAAAAGATCAGGATGGCTGTCTCCATATGTAGGCATGCAAAGCACTCGCATCCCACGTGGAATTATATGAAAGTGCATACTGGCTTCCATATGTCTGCATTGCCGTATCAATCTTTGTAGTTTATATAGATCATTCTCAAGTTCCCTCAGGAGATTATTAAACTCATTCAAGTTATCCACTGTACCTGTAATAGGTGGCATCAACAAATGTTCCAGTTTTAGTTTTAAGAGTGGATTATTCCGTTGTTCAAAGATATTATTCCATTTCATATTCAAATCCATTCTGATGGGATTATAGTCCAGTTCTATTGACTGAATATCGGTCATGTGGCCACAAAAATAATAAAACAACTAGTGCCAAGTAAATGTTATGGTACTGACTGCTACCACAGTATGGGATAGCTAGCACTGACATCAATAATGTGTGATTCAGCAGCTGAAGCCTTTTTATTTGCTCCACTGCAACAATAAAGATGGACAACACCACCAAACAGAACAAGGTAAATAAAGACATGGATATAAATTACTATAAATAAATAACCAAAGTTTGGCTTTAACAACATGTAAAAATTATGCATTGTTGTCCGGAGCTACGGGTTCATACTATCCACACCTAAGTAGGCTCCACATTAAAACACCACAAAATATTTATGTATTTGTATTTCTATGCAAATGAAGTTTGGCCTTAGGAATGTAAAGAAAATATGTACCACATTGTTTTGGGAGTGCCGTTTGTGTGGAGTCTGCATGTCCTCCCCGCGGTTGGGTAGCGTTCGAAAGACATGCGTGCGTAAATGGGTGTGCCTTCGTTGAAGGTTGGGCATCGAGCTGGCACCTCGGCGTTTCGTAAAAATCTACTGCCAATCATTAGCGGACCGGAGTTCCGTTGTGGCGACCCCCTTACCGGGAAAAAGCAGAAAGACAAACAACAACATTGTTTTGGGCTATGGACTTACAACATCTGCACCAAAATTAGATGCACAAGGAAAAGCCACAGAGCAGAGTTACAGGTCCTGGATGCACCTGAACTCAGTGCTTTACCATGCTAGATTTTATTCACAGTAACTGTAATAACTAAATCGCCGCATGTGCATACATGCGTACACACACACAAAGTTCCATGAAGGGCTAGTTATACTTTCTACTGCTACAACCCTGTCTTTTCTTTTATGGAAAAAGGATACCAGTTGAGCTTAACTAGCACATGCAAGATTACTGGTTACTAAACTACTCATAAAAATTAGTCAAAAAATGGCAATTGGTTAACGAATTCTTGAACAAGTTGCCAACTTTACATGAAGTGGATTACTTTTTCTACCTATCATCCTTCATTGTTGACATTACCAGCGTTTTTCACAGTTTCAGTGAGATGTTTTGGTTCGTTTAACGTGGCAATGTACACCTGACAGTATCTTTCAAAAATAAGTGCAACATTCTACATACACAGATATCAGTAAGTTCATATCAATTAATAAATAACAAGAACAGCTTTTAAAATGAGACAGAATTCTTAATAAATGGCAAAATGAGCAATACAATATCAGAAATTATACAATGACAAGCTGCTAAACTGAAAAAGAGGAATGACAAAATGTTAGACAGAAAAAATTACAGAAAAACACTAACTCACCATCTAAAGTTTCCCTACCTAAATATGGCAAACCAATTAGTCTAAAAAGTATAATATCAACAGGCAAAAAGTATAATATCAGCAGGCAAAAAAGTATAATATCAACAGGCAAAACAGAACACTCACATTTTTTTCATGGAAGCAAAGAACCCACAAGAAATTAATTTAAGGCACCACATAGACTATTCCACAATAGCTTCTGTGATCTGTATTATCTATGGGCCCTGGATGTATCTTGAACAGCAAGAAGCATGACTTAACCACACCACTAACAATACTGTTAAACCTCAGTCTCCAAAAGGACTTTGTTACTGTCCTCCATTCACTTTTTACAGTTGTACTCCTGTACAAGGGAGGACCATTCATCTACATGGAAAACTACTGATCCATTAAGTCTGACTTGCCTCACATGTAAAGACATGTAGAAACTTATGGATCAATCAATAAGGACACAGGAAACCATTAAATACTGGACCTATACTAATTTTGTTTCATCAAAGGCAAGCCAAGCTTCCTTATTCTAGCAGACTTTAAAGAGTCTCCAAAGCAACAGATGAAGACAAAATACCTACCTAGACCTGGCCAGAGTGACATAGTACTTTACCCAGGCACTGCAGAAAATCTTACAAATCAGGATTAAACCCTTATATCACCCAATGGATTGCCAACTGGTTCAAAGGTAGGACAAGGGAAGTCAAGATAAGGAAGCTACCTCCATAGAAAGACCAGTCATTGGTGGAGTCCACAGGGCTCAGTGCTGGGACAACTCCAGTTTAGCATCTACTGCTCAGACATCAAAGCAAACACAAAAGGTCTTTGACCAAATCTGCAGATGGACTAGAAGCTAAGTGCAGTAATGCCATCCTCCTGGGGGGTATATTCCAAACTAATAACTGATGGCAGAGTCATGGACTAAAACCAAATGCAAAAAATTCAGTTGCCCTGAGAAACTACTATACTGACAATACGCCCTTAAGAATTTAGATTTGGGGACATACTTAGAGATTTAGCATTTGACCATCATGTGTGTGTATACTGTTGTGAGGAAGTCCTTCTATATTGCTCAACTTCTAACAAAAGGGATAGCACCTCAAATCAGACATATTACCCCCTCACTGTACTCAGCCCTCATCAGGACAGTCATAGTGTATAATGCCCCCTTGTTACGTACCTATCCATAGACATGCAAACAGAGAGCACCAACAGAGGTTCCTCACAAAGAAGATAGGAAGGATTAAACCACAAGCCCTTCACAGACCACTTAAAGGCCTACCATTATATTCATTCTCTTACAGACTATTAAGAGGTGATCTGTGCTTCGCTTTTAAGGCATTCTCTGATCCAGCATTAATGCACTTACTGGACATCTGCAAGTCAAATAGTATCAAAAACATTTGATCTAAAAACCCTAACCTCATCGGCAACATAAACAGACTGGTTTAGGAGGGGCAAGTACATATCCCACAGGAAAGCACTACTCTGTAGCAGACTCCAACTACATAAAACTAAGCACATCCCCTTCCCTTTTCAAACACAACATCGATCAATGGATTGGAATAAGTAAATTTACCCCAGGACTACCATCTGTGCTACTAATGGACAGAGGCAGCAATTAAATGCCCTATCCTGCAGCAGGGTTCCCTTTCAATACTCAACGGTATGTCCCCAGAAACATTCAACCACAAATGGGAAACAGAGGAATGAAAATCATGGTAAGAGTAGTTTGAACTACTAATGGGATAACATGGCTAGACTTTAAGTGACCCTTTAGAGCAGTTAGTCTAATACTCACCTATGAGCCTATAGATCCTTACAGCAAGATAGTCACTGTAATCTGACAGGGTATGCATGTTTCTATTACCATCTCCAATACAAAAAAAAAACACATAAGATGCGAGTGGCACAGTGGATATGATTTTTTACCTCACAGCAAGAGGGCCCCAGATTCTATTCCCAGCTGGGATGCCTTCTGTTCAAGTCTGCACGTCTTCCCCATGTTTGTATGGGTTTCTCTCTGCGTGCCCCGGTTTCCTCCCACATTCCAAAGACATGCAGTAGGTGGAGTGAACATACTAAGTTGGCCATAGGTGTGAGTGTGCATGCAATTGTGTTGTGTGGAAGAACTACCATGCAGGGCTAACCACCCAGTGGTGTAAACCTTGGCTCTAGATAATTGTCACTGTGGAAGTGACACCTCGATCGGACCCCATCTGCAAAAATGGGAAAAAGGGGTTGGGGTTGTGGATGCATGGATTTTACTGTAGTCTTTTAGCAAAAGATTTTTCATACAGTTTTCACCTTGACTGAACTGCACATTCAACTGCATATATTGCATCTTTTTTCATTTTTTAGAGCCCAGATACATAGTAATGGAAAACAAAAAACAATGACAGACTTTGCACAACTTACAGATATTGGTAGGCTTTGTTGCATTCTTGCTAAAGAGCAGATGAAGCTTTGCATACAATCCAACCAGCCACCATAAGGCCCAGAGAGGTGCATCAGAATTTGAGCCTGCACAGTCAACTGCATCCTCATTTAAGAATGCCAAAGTCATGACTGTCAGATGTTCTCTCCTTCGATAGCAGCAGCCAACAGCTTTGTATCCATTTCTACCCCAATAAAAACTTCAGTGGAGATGTTCACATACCACTAGTACTCAGTCACAGCAGAAGCCAAGCTAGCAACAACACCAGGATGTCAGTTAATGGAGAAACCAATTAGGGGAATGTGATAAACTAAGAGGCTGCCAGCCCAGCTAGATAGAATTTTGTAAACAATTCTATGTCATTGTAAATATTAATATGATCCACAGGCTTGTTTCACAAATGTAAGAAAAATTGTGTTATGTGCTGAGCTTCAAGATTGTAACCACAGTGCACCCTACTGGAAGAAAGCAGAAATGTGTATAAACTCTATGCCTATGCAATGTATGTTTTGTGGTAGAAACTGGGACACGAGTTAACTTGCAAACAAAGAAAAAAAGCTGATAAGTAAGAATTTTAGGACTGTATGTGATCTCAAGCTAAGAAACAGGATGTCTGGGCTATGAGCTTATTTCTATTGTCTTAAGACAGAGATAATTACTAGGTTTCACATGTAAAGTGTGTTTTATTGCTCTGTGACTTCCTGGCAGCTGCAGATCACAAAGAAATGTTAAATTTTAAGTTCTGTGAGCCTGGGAACTAGAGCAGAGGTGACAAGAATTATGTAATCTGAAATGACTCTGTTTTTAAATTGATAATACCCATTACTGCTATCTCAGAGAGAAAGAGAGGGCATTTTGTATTTTGTTCTGAATCCGACAACAACTCACCAGCACTTGCTTTACTCTGCAAGACTTAGATCTTAGTATTTCTCTTAGAGATAGTTAAGAAAATAGCCAGATTAGTGTAGATGTTTTCTATATTTATGTGAGGCTGTCCTACAATGCTGTTTTAAAGTACGTCCTGTGACTTCTGAGCTCCCTATTGTCATTGTGTTGAGTTATGTATTGTGTTGGGCTTTTATTATTTATTATTAAATATATTTAAACCTTTTAACTGTGGCTATTTTGTGCAGGGATATTTAAGCTCCTAGCCTACTTGCATATATTTGGTGATACTTTACAAGCCACTCCAATAGCCTTAGCCCTGGGTCAGGCTTACTATTTGTAGAACAGTAACATTACAGAGTAAAACTGGTCACCCTTTGGGAAGAGCCTTATTAGTAGCTGATAAGTAGTGGTTGGTGGCAGTGATTTCTACCTTATATTCTGGTCAGAAGGGGCATAGCTACTGAATCTGTGCCAGCCTTCCCCAGAAGTGTCTATGTGCTTGTATATAAAATAAACCTCAAACTGTGTGTGTCAGATACTTGGACAGGGACACGAAGCACTGGTTGGACAGAGAGGGTGCTGGAGGTTTTGGCTGACAACCCGGCTAAGATCTGAACCCTATAGCTGTGCCAGTGGGGAGTCTTATTGGGGATCTGGAGAGACAGGGAGAAACCAGCCCCTGACTGACCGTGATTTCTGTGCGCTCTTAAGGGAAATTGTACTTTACTGTGTGTACACTTGTTATCCTCCCAATGTGCACATCCCTAACTGGTGTTAGTGGTGAGGACTGAAACTCCTTGATTACTGAGGCAGTGCACGGGCATCACAGGGAACACATACAGTTTTCTCACTGCAAAGTGTCCATCATCATGGAAAGTAGATCAAGCACGCCGGGTGCAAAAGGGAGATAAAGTGCCAAAAACTTGTACAGAAAGGGCTATTATTCAGTGGAACATTTCTACTGAATGGTC
>NC_056741.1:1883655282-1883682782 GCF_019279795.1 Protopterus annectens
CAGTTTTGTTAGTGCCAAGAAGTAAAGAGGGAGTTCTTTTGTTTTCTGTAGTTAGGAATGCCATTTGTCTTACTGTGTCCAATTCCGCGCCCAAGAATGTCCTTGTTTGGGATGGTATCAGCCTTGACTTTTGTAAATTGACTGTGTATCCCAGTGCTTGTAGCAAGTAAATGACCCTTTGTAAATCTGTTGTCAGCTTGCTTTTGTTGTCCCTTGTAGCAGGCAGTCGTCCAGGTATGGGTAAATTTGAATTCCCTGTAGTCTGCAATGGGCGATTACTGATGCCAGGCATTTTGTGAATACTCTGGGCGCAGTAGATAAGCCAAAGGGCAATGCTGAGAATTGATAGTGCTCTGATCCTGCAAGAAATCTGAGGTATCTTCTGCAGATTGGTCGAATGGGACGTGCAGGTATGCCTCCTTGAGATCTAGAGTTACCAGCCAACACTCCTTGCCCAGCATGGGAAGAAGTTGCTGTAGGGTCAGCATTTTGAATTTTGGGACAATGATGTATGTATTTAAGGTGGACAGGTCGAGAATTGGTCTCCAACTTTTTTCCTTTCTTGGAACTAGGAATAGTCTGGAGTAGAACCCCTTTCCTTGCTCTGCTGTTGGCACTCTTTCCACAGCTCTCATGTTTGCTAACTCCATTATCTGTTGTAGAGCCTCTGTTTTTTGATTTGGAGGTAGATTTGGCATTCCTCTTTTGACTGGTAAAGTGTGGAAGTGGAACCGGTAAAGTACAGTTTTGTACTTACCATAAATGTAGATGTTCGAGGATCCACATTGCTGCAGTCCTAACTATTGGGTAGTCCGCTGTCCAGTCGGCCCGAATACCAAAGTATATGGCTGACGTCGGTCAGGGCGCATTAGACTGGCATCAGTACGTCAGGGTACTAATGCGCATGACCGACGTCATATCCTCAGTCTTTTCTTGCCCCAGATGTCAGAAGACCCTGAAAAGATAAGGCCAAAACCAAAAACTCCAAACATACCTGCACCAAAAATATGTACAATATATACAAAATTACCAGAATATAACCTCACCTACACAACCACCCCTAAACACAGAGGGGAAGGAGGGAGGGTAAATTGGACTGCAGCAATGTGGATCCTCGAACATCTACATTTATGGTAGGTACAAAACTGTACTATGTTCTTCATTCCACATTGCTGCAGTCCTAACTATTGGGTAGAATCCCAAAGCAGAGGTAAGGGAGGCTGGCAAATCATAAAGAAGCAGGAACTGACAACATGCCTTGCAAAATAGCTGTGGCAAAACCAGCCCTAGACTTAGAGTAGAGAGGAAGGTGATAATGCTTAGAGAAAGTATGCACTGAACTCCAAGTAGCTGCCTCCAAAATATCCTTAGTTGCCACCCCTTAGAAATGCTGTTGAAGTGGCAGTAGCCCTAGTGGAATGAGGCCTAATCCCAGCTGGAATCTCCTTGCCATGATGGGAATAACAAAATGCAATGCAAAACCCAATCCACCTAGAAATAGTTTGTTTTGACACAGGCTTGCCCTGCGAACTCAAAGCAAAAGAAACAAACAACTGCTGAGACTGCCTAAAATCCTTAGTCCTGCTCAAATAATAGCATAATTGCCTGTGTACATCTAAAGTGTGCAAAATCTTTTCCCTTTATTTTGGGGATCTGCATAAAAAGTAGGCAAATGAATAGTTTGGTTTAAAGCCACACTAGAAACCACCTTAGGCATAAAGGAAGGATTAGTACGTAAAGATACCCTGTCCTTATGAAAAATCAAAAAAGGCTCAACCGCCATAAGGGCCTGCAACTCAGAAACCCTTCTTGCAGAAGTAATGGCCAACAAAAAGCAGTCTTCCATGACAAGTATTTCAATTCAGCAGTAGCATGAGGCTCAAAAGGTTGTAGAGTAAGTTTCTCCAACACAAAATTGAGATCCCAAGCAGGAGTAGGAGCTCTACGTGGGGGTCTTATATTCTTTGCCCCTCTAAGAAATTGCTTGAACAAAGGATGCGAAAACAATGGTGGGTCACAATCATAGTGAGCTGAAATTGCTGCAGCATGAATCTTAATGGAAGAGAAAGACAAACCTTTGTCCAATAACTCAGTAAGATATTGAAGAGCCACACTCAAATTAGGCTCAGAAATCTCCAAATTGTTTGCTGCACTCCAAAATAAAAATCTCTTCCATTTTTCTCGTACACTTTCCTTGTACTAGGTCTTCTGGCTTCCATAATCACATTTAAAACTTGTTGAGGAAGTTGAGACCTGCTGTCTTTCAAAACAGAATATGCCAGGCTGTTAGATGAAGAGAGTGAAGCTTGACATTGAGCAGGTGACCGTCCCTCTGAGACAACAGGTGTGGAATCAAGGTAAAGGCCATGGAGGCTTCCTTACCAGACTCCTCAGTAATGGGTACCAGTGCTGCGAGGCCAATCTGGAGCTATTAAAATCATCCTTGGCTTGTCTTGTCTGACCTTTAGAAGCACCTTTGGGAGAAGAGGCAGAGGTGGAAAAGCATACACATGAAGATTTTTCCAACTGAAAGAAAGAGCATCCACTCTCCAAGCTGTGTGATGAAACCTCTTTGTGCAAAACTTTGGCAGCTGGTGGTTTAGTGGAGAAGCGAACAGATCTATGTCTGGAGTTCCCCATGACACTGTCAATTTTGAAATACATGAAGATCCAGTTTCCACTCGTGGGGATCCATGATTTGTCTGCTTAACACATCTGCTAAGGAGTTCTGTGCTCCGGCAGAAACCTTGCCTGAAGAGTTAGTTGCAAGCTGGCGCAGTCTCCCATAAAATCATTGCTTGCCTGCACAATGGGTAAGAATGTGTTCCCCTTGTTTGTTGATGTACCACATGACAGTTGTGTTGTCTGTTAGAATCAACACCTGTCCTGGAAGAAGTAACTCCTTGAAAGCCATTAATGCAAACTGGACTGCTAACATCTCTTTCATGTTGATATGTAGATGCTGTAGTCTGGCAGGCCACTTGTCTTGTATCCACTTTCCATTTAGATGAGCTCCCCAAGCAATGTCTGAGGCATCTGTCGTTAGAATCTGACTGCCTCTGGCCGGGTCACAGAGAGTCCCTTGTTTAGGTGACATTCCTGAGCCCACCACAAAATTCCTTTTGAATGCAAGGTATTATTTGAATGACAGTGTCCAAATCCTGGCAGTGCTGTGTCCATACATTTTGAGATACCATTGCAGCTTCCTCATATGCAGTTTGGCATTGGGAAGCACCAGAATACAAGATGCCATGAACCCTAAGGCTTGAAGGACTGTCCTTGCAGTCAGCCCGGACTGAAGAGATAGTTGATGGAAGTAACTGGAAAGATTCTTTTGTTTGTCCGGGGTTAAAAAGGCCATCTGGGCTGCTGTATTCAGTCTCACACCCAGAAAGCACATGTCTTGAGAGGGTACTAGACTGGACTTTATTTCGTTCACAGAATACCCTAGGCATCTTAGCACTGCTATGACATATTCCAAATGCTGTAGAAGGTCTTCCTTTTCTTGAGCCAGAATCAGGCAGTCGTCCAAGTAAGGATAGATTTGAATTCCTTTTAGCCTGAAGTAAGCTATCACTGGAGCCAGAACCTTTGTGAATACTCTGGGCAGTAGATAAGCCAAAGGGCAATGCAGAGAACTGATAATGAGAATTTCCAGCTCAGCAGATACTTCCTGCAACTTAGTCTTATAGGCACATGAAGGTAAGCTTCCTTGAGATCTAAAGTTACCATCCAGTGATCTTTGCCCAGCAGAGGTAAAAGCTGTTGTAACGTCAACATTTTGAACTTGGGAATGTCCAGATAAGTGTTGAGGATAGATAAATCCAAAATTGGTCTCCACGTGTTCCCCTTCTTTGGTACTAGGAACAGGCGAGAATAAAATCCTAGGCCCCTTTCTGGCACAGGAACTGGCTGAATGGCCCCTATTTCGAGCAACAGAGAAATTTGCTTGTGAGCCTCTGTTCTTTGTAGAGGAGGAATGTCTGGCATGCCTTTGAAAGGAGGCAAGGTATGGAAATAAAACCTGTAACCGTGGTGAATGATATCCAGAACCCATCTGTCTTGGGTAATTAAATCCCAATTTTCTTTGAAAGAGACAGCCTTCCTCCCAAAGGTGCTGCCAGGCGAGAATGTACTGGCAGCTGAAAAGGCAGGTCATTGGGTCTGCTTGAAAGGACTGACCCCTGCCCTCACCCGAAGTCTGAGCAGGGGAACTCCTGTCCTAGGCCTAAAAGAACCTTGAGCTCTGCCCCTACCACGTCTAGACCTACCCCTAGACTGGGAATCATAAGCAGGATAAGTCCATCCCTTAGTAGGCCAATTTCTACTAAACTTGGAGGCTGCACCTGCAAAAAATCCTTAACAGTCTGCATAGACTTAGCCTTGTCCTCCATTTTCTTTAAAACTGCTTCCACAGGCGAACCAAACAACACATCAGACTGTAAAGGAGCATCCAAAATCCTTGTTTTAACATGCTCAGCTAAATTCTGATCTCTCAACCAGGCGTGCCTGAAGAACAGAACCAGTGGCAGCCACCCTCGAGGAGGCCTGCACAGCATCAAAACCACACTGCAAGGAATGTTTACCCACCTGTTCAGACACATGAACTAAATCCTGCAACTCTTTACACTCAATACCTTCTGCCAGAGCATCCACCTTAGATTTCAATTGTGAAAGGAGATAATTCTGATATTTTAACATGTGAAACTGACAATTCAAGCCCTCATGGCTAGAGTGGAAGAAGTATACACTTTCTTTCCCCATCTATCCAAAGCCCTTGCCTCTTTATCAGGAGGAACAGGATTTTTTAACAACAGAGGCCTTCACACCTTTAGGCCCCTGAGAGACAGTTTCGGGTCTGCCCTAGGACTCTTAAAAGATACTTATGAGCTTCAGGCACCCTATAGTACCTATCCGGTTTAACTGGGGCAGGAGGCAGAGAATCAGGATTCAGGGAAGCCTCTGCAAAACATCTTCCACCACATTCAGAACAGGAGGTATAGCTAAAGGCCTATGCTGGGGTAAAACAAGAATTCCCTAAGCCTCTTTCTGGAATCAGAGAAATCTTGACCTTCCCATTTAAAATGCTCCTCATGGAATGCAGAGTCTCTGAAAATGAAAAATCCTCAGGAGGAGAAGCTGAAGGAGTAGAATCATCCACATCAGAATCAGAATAAGGAGGATACTCCTGCAAGTCTTCAGCCGAAGACTCAGAAGCCTCGAACATTGCTCAAAACTCTCAAACTCAGGTTCCACCCGAGGCCTCTTATCAGGAGGGGGCATAGAACCTCTAATCATAGTAATCAAATCCTCTGCCATTTTAAGCATATGTTTCTTAGGTAAAGACCCTGAAGCACTAGGAGAAACCCCCACTGAAGCTAAACTTGGCCTGCCTCTCAAGGAAGCCTTGGAAACAGAAGGGAGGCTCTAACCACCTTAGGAAGAGAGGGAAGAACAGCCACCTGAGAAGCCCCCTCAGCCTGGCCTACTTCCTGAGAGGATACATCCTGCAACAGTAAAGTCTCTCCCTGAGACTCCAAAGAAACTCCTGGCAGAACCTCCGGCTCCACTGAGCCTTCTAAAGAACCGACGTCTGGGACTGTCGGTTCTTCCACTCTAGGCTTTGCTGCTTTGTCCTTGCGCTTTTTTGGCGGCGGGCGTCGGAGCATCCGGCGGCATTTTATAATTACAACGCTTCCCAAAACTAACCTGGCACAGTCTAACCTTCTCTTAATAGTGCGTTTGTTAAATCTAGCACAAGAGCGGCATCCAACAACGTTGTGCTCAGGCCCTAAACAAGGTATACACAAAGTATGGTAATCCCTATGAGGTATCTGTTTCCCACAAGAAATACAGTTATTCACTTTTTCTGACATCCGGTTAAATACTGAGGCAAGAAAAAACCAAAATATTCCCCAACGGGGTACTTAGCCAACTTTGATTCGGTCTGAAACTGACTTCAGAAACTTTCAGAACGCCAACCTGCACTCGCAAAATTGCTTCTGCATCGGACCATGCGGCAAAAAAGACTGAGGATATGACGTCGGTCATGCACATTAGTACCCTGACGTACTGACGTCAGTCTAATGCGCCCTGACCGACGTCAGCCATATACTTTGGTATTCGGGCCGACTGGACAGCGGACTACCCAATAGTTAGGACTGCAGCAATGTGGAATGAAGAACATCCTTGATCTATGGTTTGTAAAATCCACTTGTCTTTTGTTATGTAGTGCCAGTTCTTTGAAAATAAGGTTAACTTTCCGCCTAGAGGAGCTGCTATTTGTTCCCTGGTAGGCGGATTTAGGGTTAAGTCACTGTGGTTGTGTTGATGTAGTGGCAGTGGTTGTGTCTGTGCCTCTGTTGTTACCTTGCCACTGTCGTCCTCTGTAGGCACCTCCTCTGGATTGGTTTCTGCCTCTGGAACGTCTATTCCTGCCCCTTTGAGATCTTGTGGAGTCAGGAAAGGACCAATTTTTGGCAGGTCAGTTCCTGCTAAACCTTGGGGGTTGAACCTGCAAGAAATCTTTAACCGTTTGAACAGATTTTGCCTTTTCTTCCATTTTCTTCATAACCTGCTGGGCAGGTGTACCAAACAAACTTGTCTTATCCATAGGAGCATCTAGCAACTTAGCTTTAACATGGTCGGTAAAGCTTGCTCCTTTAGCCATGCATGCCTTCTTATCACTGTGCCAGTCATGGCTGATCTAAATGAAGCCTCCAGTGCATCATAGCCACATTTTAAGGAATGGTTACTAACCTGTTGTATGTTATTTACCATTTCTAATACATATTTCTTATCAAGAGATTCATCAGTGGTTAGCTTATTAGTTAACTGATCAAGCATAAACTCTTGGTATTGTATCATGTGAAACTGACAGTTTAAAGCTCTAGCTGAGAGAGTAGCTGAAGTGTAGACCTTTTACCCCATCTGTCTAATGACCTTGCTTCCCTTTCAGAAGGAATAGGGTTTTTAGCTATGGTCGGCTACTGCCTTGGGACCCTGGGATATAGTTTGGTCTGCAAGTGGGGCCTTGTAAAGGTGGTGATGAGTATCTGGCACCCTGTAAAGTCTGTCTGGTTTGGCAGGGGCTGGGGGTAAAGAATCTGGAGCGGAGCAGACATCATTGAAAGCATCATCCACCACAGAGAGAACAGGAGGTATAGCTTAGGGCCTGTGCTGTGGAAGGTGCAGAAAGGTCCTAAGTCTTTTTCTGGAGTCTGAAAAATCCTGTTGCTGCCATTGGAACTGCTCTCGCATGGCATGTAAGGTTTCCCCAAAGGAGAATTCTTCTGGTGGGGAAGCAGCTGGAATGGATTCTTCAGCATCAGAATCTTCAAAATTGGAGAAAGGAGCCTCTGGCTGGTCAGTTATGTCTGATTCATCAGCAGAATCATCAGAGGACACTGGCTCAGGGGGCTCTGCCCTAGGTCTCTTCTCTGGGGGCTGAGAGGCCCTGTCTGGGTGAGATTGAGATCCTCTAATTAATGAAATTAAATCTTCTGCCAAAGTAAGCATTTGAGAACTAGAAGAGGGCCTGGTTGTGGGGGGTTTAACAGGCACTGTTTTGGTAGTCTTGGCTGCTTTAGCCCTGGCGAAGGCCTTAATGGACATGGCTGCTGGAGGCCTAGCAGCACCACGTGCTGGGGTAGAGACATCCAAGGGGATGGTGTCTGATAAGTCAGTGGCAACCACCGTAGTGGATAAAATTTCTGAGGCCGATTCAAGAGTGGTAGCAGGGGCCTCAGTTGTAGAGATAGATTCAGCTGTACTTTGATCAGTTTTCTCCGTTTGGCGAAACAGAGACACTGCGGTTTGCTTAACCATGGTTTCGGCCGAAACCGCGGACCGCGAGTGTCGGTCTTTATCTTTGCGTTTTTTGGCAGACTGGGTAGTCGGAGGATCCGACGGCATAATGTACGCAAAATCAGAACCGAAAAACTGTTCTGCAAACTCCGACCGACGCCTAAGCGTTCGTCGGTTGAAAGAAGCACAGGCCGAACAGGCTGCTACGTCGTGGGCTGGGCCTAAACAAGGCAGACAATAAGAGTGGAAATCTTTATGAGGTATTTGTTTCCCACAGGTTAAACAATTATTAACTTTTTCTGACATCGGCTGAGGCAAGAAAGAGTCCCCAACGGGGTACTTAGCTTTAGAAGTCTTCGAAGTAGTATTCGGTAGAAGTAATCTCTGGATCCGACCGACCGGCACTTGCGAACAGCTTCTGCTTCGGGCGCCACGCGGCAAGAAAGACTGAGGAAAATGGCGTCGGCTGATGCCTTTATACCCGAAGACCAACAGAGATGACGTCGGATGAAGTGCGACATCAGCCGAAGCCGGACTTTGGAATCCGGCCGACTGAAGGGCTGCCTGACGACAGGACAACCCAGTTGTTATGACTGCAGATGCATCCATGAAGGACATCTACCCAAAACAATTTTAGCATGAAAATGCAAAATGACACACAGTAAAACAGCCATCTGTGAGAGATCACCCTGATCTCGCCTGCCTCCAAGTATAAAGGTTTATATACATTCATTACTGACAATGCACATAAGGACTTAAAATGGACATAAGCACTTAAAATGGCAAATGTTAATGCTCAGGAGTACTGTTTATAACCAAAAGCAAACACTAAACAGCAATGATTTATTCATTACATCTACATAGTCTCACTGTCCATTCATTTTCCAATAAACCACTTCATGCATTATTAAGGTCATACAAAAGCTGGAGCACATCCCAACAGCTAAAGGGCACAAATAATTGAAACTTGCTCTGTACAAAGCATTCAACTACTGCAAATATCATATTCTCACTAGCATATAGACAGCATGCACACCTACAGGCAATCTGGAAAACAACTATTCATCAATCACCTTCTGCACTGCTTTCAGGAAGTGGGCGGATAAAACTGGAGTACCCACTGACAAAAAAATACATGGATACATGGAGAACAGAGTGACATGGCATCCTTCCTGAGAATCAGAACAGCTCTTGCTGTGAGGTGGTAACAGTACTCACTGCTCCAAGGATGTTAAGAAAATAAAGCAAGTGAGTACCTAAAAAGAACCAACATCCAAAATCATATCCACCAAGACAGAAAGAAAAGCAAATACTGTCAAAAGAAAAAAAAAAAGAGATAAGAAATGAATTGTGCTGAACACATGGAAGATGAAAGATAATAAATACCTCCCACTCTTATCTACAGCACCCCATTTAATTCTCCCTGCGTGGAATAGCCAGCACATTAAAACCATCACTATCCCACCAGCTAATTAGAAAAAAAATCACCCAAACTGGTAGAAACAACAACTGTGCACTTAGAGGTTTTGGAATGCATCATCCTTCCTGTCCAGAACAAATATTCACAAATCATAACTGCTTGGCATCTCCACTGTTCACATTCTACTCTGTTTATGTGCTACCTCTTCCCATTTATTTATAATCCACTGACATTTCCAAAACAATAGGTCATTCTTGCATCTTCTGTCCTAAATCTCTAAACATTTGATAAAGATTTGCTTCCTTCCTTTCATAATTTCATCAGGTATGATACCACTAATGGAAGACAAAAGTTGATTGTTCGATATGCAGTAGATACCTTTACATGACAATAAACTGGATGTTAGGTGTTACACAGACGTTAGAGAATTCGGTTACTGTACAGATCTAATGCAAAAAAAAATTATTCAAATACCAGAGTTGGTCTGAAGTCCCTTGACATAAGATGTCTCACACAATGGAGCATATATTTGCCAGAAACTACATGCGTTTGCGGAAGTGAATAAAGTGAACAAATAAATTGATATCAAGAATCTCAAATGTCTGCCACTGCAAAAGGCCAATTTTTAGAGGGAAATATATGTCTCTCAGCAGCAACCACCATTTCTTTCACTGTACAGGAATAAGGTTGAAAAATGAAAACTCTAGATCCAAAAAATGTACTTCTTCCTTAATGCACATGGATTAGTTGAACAGCCTGGGATGGTCCACTGCACATTACCACCTGTTGCTAGGGAAAAACAAAAGTGTTTAGCTCAGTTTTTTGAAGAGAAACACAGTACAAAAAAAAACTTTCAAAAAATTTAGGACTTACAACACAAAAAGAAAGCCTGTTCTTTGTAAAACCTTTTGTAATTCTAAAGTATAAAAATTCATACCAAGATGAAGAAAACAGCCAAAACTGTGAACATGGTGAGTTATCCATTCATCCATCCACCCACTCAGCTTCCCCACCATTTTTTCATAAGGGGTTGAGGCGTCACGTCAACGGTGACAATCTAGAACCAAGGTTTACACCACCGGGTGGCTAGCCAGCCACAGCAGTTCATCCACACCACACACACTTGCCCGCACTCTCAAACCTATGGCCAATTTAGAATGCCCAGTCTACCTACTACGTGTCTTTAGAATGTAGGAGGAAACCAACGCAAACACAGGGAGGACATGCAAACTCTACACAGAAGGTACATCAGCAGAGAGTATACTCTTGTTGTGAGGCAGCAACGCTACCTTCTGTGCCACTGTGGGTTTCTAAAAGGAGGCAGAAAAGAAATGTACAAGAGTGGAGATTATTAAAGATAATGCATACAAGACTTCATCAAAAGCTGTGGATGTGTGCAAAGTACATTAAATTACTAGTGACAGCTACACAAATTAAGTTATGAAAAAAACTGTGGGTAAATTAACACAAATCAAATAAGGCAAAATGATAAATACAGGTAGGGTGCTTTTGTACCAATGTCTTTGAAATAAGAATCTATAAATAATGCAGTACAAAGACCCGAGAGGATTTCAATTAAAAATATCACTACCTTATAAACCCCAAGCTACTAGAAGAGACAAGAAGCACTGGCCCTTTACTCAGGTCTTTATAGTCTCCTGAAGGGTGGTCTGTGCTTTAAATGATGTGCCGTTCAGGAAATGTTATGACACATTTGTGCAAAACTTGGTATGTTAGAGAGCCTGCACTGTTGATGTATTACAACATTTGTGTAAATACTGCATACAGAGCTCCGTATTTGGCTAGTGGACAGAGCTTTGCCTCTTGGGTCAGGTTACATCGAAACCATTTAAGAGTTTGGAATGAGTATAGTGTTTGGTTGCTATTCAAAGATCATAAATGTCTACAACTTAAGGAAATGAGTGGAAGGTTTGGGATCTTTCATTCATCTACCTATGTATGCATTGCAGAAAAAGTTCCAAAATGATGGGTTGCATACAATGCTCCATTACCAAAATCGGGACCTTATTTCTAGTATACTGTCAGTATTTCATAAGTGGTATCTGTAATACTCTTGTTGCAGAGATTGGGAGAACTGTTGACCCAAAATGTCTTTTCCCTATTTCAGTGAAAGTATACTTCCTAGACACTAGCATTCTGTGTGTTGCAAACCCTATATTTTGAAACATGAAGTTTATATGCACCATAAAAACGCTTGAAAAGCCCAACAGACTTCTATACAAGGGACAGATATTCCATCGCTGAAACTTTTAGGATATTCTCTCTTCAAGGTTGCATTCTGTACAGTTCCTAACATTCGACAGATAAGCATCATCAGTTCATCTACCTGGGTCATAAAAATGAGGTATATTTTCCAAAAGGCATGCATTTTCTGCAGCATTTCAAGAACTGTTGAAAAATATTGGTTTATTTTTAAACATTTATTTATTTATTTATTTAAAGTGGGAAGACTGTAGTGCAACTCTTTCGTAGAAGCAATCTTACTACACAAGTATTCGAGTAAACATGACTGACAATACAATAATTCAAATTTGCAGTTCAGCTGTTGCATAATTAAGTAGCAACTATGACATTGTTAGGCAAGGCATAATAGCTTTACACAGATACTATATTTAGAAAATAAAAACCTGCATAAAGGTTAAACATAGTATTTACATATTTCATGTAACTGTAAACGAAGTTATTGGACTAATGACTTGTCAGTCCAGATTATGAAAGTTTTTTCTTATCAAGATTTTTTACCTGTGGAATGGAGTATATCGTGTGAAAATTTGAGTCAGTCATGCCAATACTTGAAACCCTTCAAAACCAATACATTTCACACTGCCTTTTTCAAATGAGGACATACTGTAACCTATTCCAGTGGACTCACGATTTAATTGTCCAGTAAACTAGCATTTTTTTTCACTTATTTTTTGGTAGTTTAGTTTTTATTAGTATTCTAACTGCGGTGGTGGTGCTGCGGTAGCGTTGTCGCCTCACAGTAAGACGTTGTCCTGTTTGATTCTCAGCTAGAGCGTCTTCTGTGTGGAGACTTGCGTGAATGGACGCACCTTCATTGAAGGTTGTGCGTCAGGGTCGGCAACTCGGCATGTAAAATCTACTGCCAATCATTAGCGGACCGGAGTTCCGCTGTGGCGATCCCTAACCGGGAAAAGCTGAAAGACACAACAACAGTTTTCATTAGTATTCTACTCACTCTTGTATGATATTTTAATTGTACCATGCATAAGTGCAGTAATGTCATTATATATTTCTACTTATTCTGCAGTTATAATTCAAACTCCTCTCAAAGAGTCATTGAGAAGTATTTGTTGATCTTAAAGGAGAGTTTCTTACTGCACCTTTTTATGTACTGTCTGCAGACCATTGTGGACTTTTGCATCTTTAACTGAAGTAACTATTAGTTTATCAACACTTGTTTGTGAATATACTAAACAGAAGTGAGCCCAGTAAAGAAATCTGGACATTGCTTGTTTCCACCCTCATATTGGACAGTTAATCTTGCCCAACACCCTGACATTTTGCACCTTATTGCTGGATCTGTTTGACCTTCCAAGGGATAGTTTCCCTGCATTCAATATCCTGTGGATGAAAATCCCACATACAGCCCTGTGATAATGACAGACTACGTAATGTTTTCCACTGCTTCTGCCGGGAAGGTGGATGGGGTCTATGCACCCCTTTATGTGGATGCTGTACCCTCATACTTCTGACCTCTAAAATTTACTAAAGCATGGTGTGCCCATAGAAGAAGCAAAGTTACATGCAGTGTTATACTTTCTGCTGTGCTGCAACCAGAGAATTAGTACATTTAGAGAGTGGGGCTGTAGTGACAAAGCCCTGCATCATGGGATACAGAGGTCCACAGCCTTTCTGTGAAAACACAGTAAATAAGTGGTATCTGTAATTAGCCTTTTATGTCCAGAAGCATAGTAACTAACACACAAAGACAGCAGTAATATCGAAACATAATGAACTGCATACTTAGCAGACTTCTGTGGAACTGCTATGTAACAGAACTCGCTAATCATTAAAGCTGGCTCATTAACATTTAAATGTATATTTGCCATATCTGTTTCCTAACCCCACTGTATCACAATCTCCATACATTGAGATCAGGAAATTAACTTTTTCCCACTGTAGTGCGATCTTGGAGTTAGCATATTTAATTTACGGGGGATGTGGGAGGTCCAGGGGGCCTTGCCCCCTGCAGAAACGTAGTGGAAAGTGCATTTGTTATGTGTAGGTGGAGGGGACCTTGTTTACTTCTGCAATGCAGCATTCAATGTTATGAAGCGCACTTTCAATGTTCTGAGTTTTCAGTGTTTTGAATTTTCGATGTTATGGTCTCAATGTTATGAAATTCAACGTTTTGATGTAGACCAAATATTTTATTTATACATATAACATATATACACACACACAAAATATACATATACACATACACACACACACACACACACATATATATACATATACATATAAATATATAAATATAAATGGAAGTGTGGCCCTACATCAACCCATGATAGTTGTGAGATGAGCTGACAGTGCAGCTAGGAAGAATCTCCCATAGAATGCTTTCGCCCAGTCTTAGAGCATCTTTGCTTTTCATGCTTTTTTTTGCAATCAGTAGTGAGTGATCAATGAAGAGGAATCGTTAATGCAATGACCATACTTCTAGTGTGTGTGTGCATACACACACTATAGACACACACATTACATATAGTCTTATGTGCGTGTATAAAATGTTAGCGATTCTGGGGGGAGAAATGGTTCCTGAAGGTACTCACTGTAGTATGGACACAGTGGCATGCCCCAGACTACTAGAGAATAAGTACTCTGGTGCGAACAAATAGGATATTCACATCTGCAAGCAGTACACAGGTAAAGTTTTGTCACACTACATAAAAGTGATGGAGACAGTGATCGACAAATTAACATGCAAGAGGGGTAGAATGTAATATGGTAGATGAGCAGTTCAGTTTAGATCAGTATGCAGTATATCTGATCTTGTTTGCTGTGATTCAGATGGTGAAGAATAAAAAATAGAAGTGGAAAGAGTCTATCTGGGTATTTCAGAGCTTGGAGAAACCATGCGAAAGTTTGAAGGAAGCTTATTTGGGCAGTCCTGTCTTGGTAGGCCTTATTGCAGGTTTTGTATAAAATGATGAAAGTACGAACGGCGTTTGGATTAGCAGAGGATTCTTAGTGAGAACGCCTAAGCTTTAAGCTCATTTCTATTCATACCAGTGATGGACTACATCAGCAAACGGGTCAAATGGGGATGAATCAACAAAACTCCAGTGTACAGTTAATGCCTCAGAAGCAGACTCTGAACAGGAACTTCAACAAATGCTAGAGAACTGGAATGCAAAACTGAACACACACGAGATTAAATTGAATATAAGCAAGACAGTGGTCATGGCAACAAATTTGTGGGTGGGGGGATGCAAACGCAAGAAGCTTAAAATTCAGATATGGAATTAAGTGCAGCATGTTAACTTCAAGTACCTTTGAGGCGTGGTTGAGGAGAACGGAAGTCTGAATGAGGAAGTCAAAGTTAGAATTGGAGGTATGACAGCCAGCTGGCACAAGGTGTTAGAGGAGTTGGTGTATGACACAAGAATACCTAAGTTGTTGAAAAGTAAGATGAACAAAACAATGGGACGACCAGTGCTTCTGTATGGTACAGAAACAAGGGCAGTAAAGGCAGCACACCTGAAGAAGTATTTGGCGAGGGGGATGGCATGACTCAGAGGGATACTAGGATGCACACTGGAAAAGATGAGGAAACAAGTAAATTGATGCAGAAGCCAAAGTAGCCTAAATTACAAAGCAGGTAAATAAAAACAGATTACAGTAAATAATCAGGTGAAGCAGATTTTGGGAAAAAATAGAAGGCGGCAAGAGGATATTAGGGTGGCTAGTCATGAATGGATGTATTGTGTGATAGAAGACCTTTGACATGAGCGCGAGTTTAGGAAGGTACAAGTGTGACACTGAATTGAGAAGTGGAGACAGCTGAAATAGCACCCGAATCCTGTGTAAAATGGGATGTGTATATATACATGTGTCTACTTCAGAAGACTGAAAAACCCAAAGACTGAATCATAAAAGGTCTGAAAATTCCAAATACTGAACAATGGAATTTGCCCCTTCTCCACTGTTGTGCAATCTTGGAGTTGGTATATATAATTAGTAAGGGGTGTGGGGGCACAGACCCCCATATGAGGGGTGCAGGGGGGCTTGCCCCCTGCAATAAAAATGCATTCAGTATTTTAAATGTTTAGTCTTTTTGGGATTCGGTCTATTGGTTTGTCAGTTTTCTGAAGTAGATACTCATCTGTCTCTCTCTCTAGATTTTATATATATTATACACACACACACACACACACACACACACACACACACACACACACACACACACACACACACACACACACACACAATATGTCTAATGTATAACTTACTATCTTTCTCACTGACTGCATAGGATCTGGGTTCCACAGCTTTACCAGGCCAACTGTGACTGCACACATTTTTGTGTCCAACGATGGTAGCCTTCTGCAGGTCCGTTCCTAATAGTAGTTTTGTTTCTGTTGATTACTTCCCATAATTTTCTTTTATGTAGATTTACAGGCAACAACGGGTCTGAGGCAGGCAATCTATTTTTCCGCCTTCTGCCCATTCATAGTTGACGCAGGTGAGTGATTGGATTTTGCAGTGCAGGATCACAAGATAATAGGAAATGCAAGGAAACCAAGTCTAATGTCCATTTACAGCTAGCTAGTACCCTCCTAGGGTTGAATTTGCAAATATCCCTTCAATCATCTAGCTCCTGTCTGGAGGAATGGAGCATCTCTCACTGCGTCATTTGCAATGGAAGCCTATTCCAGAGGTGGAGAAGACACTGCATAAGGCATCTCTTGCCACTGTGTTTCATTTATTTGCTGATGTAGGTTTACATCTCTGGGCCTAGCATTAGTGGGATTGTTTGATTTATGGAGATACAGAAGATTCTGGACAACTGGGCCCCTAACGGGGCAGAAGGCAAAGCACAGGCCACCCCTCAGGAGTCTAGTCTAAATTTGTTATCTGGACATCTGAAAAGTAGATGTGAAACAGAGGTCTCAGTACTGAACTCTGTGGGACACCTTCATACTAGCCAACTGCAATTTTCTTGTTCAACAAAGGATAAATAAACAAAAACATGAAAAATAAATAAATGTGTTGAATGGTACCGTATTTCCAGGACTATCTTTTACACCAAGGTGTAACATGCTGGCTGAAAAGCCATAGTCGATGAAAATGTTTGGGTAACAGCTGCCATTTTCCAGCATGTTTTTTCCTTGGTTCTGTCTAATGAAATCTGTAGCAGTAGTAGTTATATGAGGAACTGTGTGTCATTTTGGCCTCAAACTAAATTGAGCCATATGGCAGTTTATTGTCTGTACTCTAAAATGAGGGGAACCTGTTTGCAAATCCCTTTCAAGAATACCCCGTCAGGTTTCAAGTCAACTTCTCACAAAAGCAGGGTAATGAACACACAAACAGAATTCCCTCACTAATAAACCCCTTTTCCCTCCAAGTCACTGACTCATCAATTTCAGATACCAAATGCATTTCCTTAAAAAGGAATACTGCTCGAGTAAACTTGGCATTACACTAGCAATGCCCTATGTGTGGAGAGGGTGGTGACAACACACACACACTTATATTGACATACATATGATTCTATTGTGTATGATCAAACTGATTTGAATGTTGAATTGAACATACTGACAAAAAAGTTTGAACATACACAAAACTGAAAACAAAAAATCTTCTTTTGGCTTTTGCCGGTTAGGGGTCACCACAGTGGAGCAACGGTCCACAGGTTGTAGAGTTGCCAGCCTGGCACCCAACTTTCCACAGAAGGAACATACATGCACATATTCACACCTAGGGCCAAATTACAGTGTTCAATCCACCTACAGCATGTCTTTGAGATGTGGGCGGAAACCGGAACATACGGAGGAAACCCATGCGACCGCTGGGAGGACATGCAGATTCTGCACAGAATCCCAGCAGAGAATTGAACCGGAGGACCTCTTGCTGTGAGGTGAAAACTGAAAACAAAAAACTGAATTAAATATCAAGAAAGGAAAGTTACTTCCTTTCCAGACATTAACATTAAAACTCCCCCATAACACTAGCCTCAAATTTGTCTAAATAGTGGCAGTATTTAAGGAATGTTTTTATGAAGTTAAGGTGTAAGGTTATGGTTGGCACTCATTACTGAAGTGGGTACGAGGGCATGGGGAATCCACACACCCCCCAACACTACCTTAGCAATTGGTGGTGACCCTAACCATACACCCTACCTTCATAAAAACCTACCAGTAAACACTGCCACTACACAAAAAGTACAGTTTTGTACCTACCATAAAAATGTAGATGTCCGATAGATATGCAACAGCAGTCATAACATATGGGTTGTCCTGCCTCAGGCAGCCCTCGGTCGGCCGGATTCCAAAGTCTGGGTCCGACGTCGGCTGATGTCGCATTTCTCTCCGACGTCAGAGCGGCTGGAGTACATAAGCATCAGCCGACGCCATTTTCTTCAGTGTTTCTTGCCCCAGATGCCAGGTGCCCTCCAAGGAAGGCTGTAATCAAATTGGAAGACAAAAACAGGATTCCAGACAAATAAGTAAGCAATAAACAGATACACCATAACAGATATCCCCAGCTAAGAGAAACAGGGATAGGAGTGGACCCTAGGCATAGAGGAGTATGGAGGGAGGGAAAATCCGACTGCAGTTGCATATCTATCGGACATCTACATTTATGGTAGGTACAAAACTGTACTATGTCCTTCAAGAATGCAACTGCAGACATAACATATGGGTAGAATACCATAGCTTAGCTGGGGGAGGAGGAATGCTCTAGGAAAAAGATGGTGTGGCAATCAAACCCTGCAGGACTGCCGAAGCAAAGCCTGCTCTGGATCTGGAGTATAGAGGGAGATTGTAGTGTTTGGAGAATGTATGCACGGAGCTCCATGTAGCAGCTTCTAGAATGTCCTTTGTAGGCACCCCTCTTAAGAATGCTGTAGAGATGGCTGTAGCTCTGGTGGAATGTGGTCTGACATTGGCTGGAACAGTCTTCCCATGAAAGGAATAACAGAATCTGATGCAATGTCCAATCCATTTTGAAATCGTCTGTTTTGAAATTGCTTTTCCTTGGACTGCAGGGGCGTAATCTACAAAAAGTTGTTCAGACTTCCTACTGGTCTTGGTTCTGTCCAGGTAGTATCGAAGTTGTCTGTGAATGTCCAAGGTATGTAACAGTCTTTCCCCTTTGTTCTCAGGATTGGGGAAGAAAGCAGGCAGATGAATAGCTTGATTTAAAGAAACCCTAGATACCACCTTTGGCATAAAAGTAGGGTTGGTCCTTAATGAGACCCTGTCTCTGTGAAAGATTATGAACGGTGGTATTGCCATTAGGGCCTGTAGTTCCGAAACTCTTCTTGCTGAGGTAATTGCCAACAGGAAAGCTGTCTTCCATGAGAGAAATTGTAAGTCGACTGAAGCTGCTGGCTGAAATGGAGGTAGAGTCAGTTTTTCTAGGACAAAGTTGAGGTCCCAGGCTGGCACTGGAGCCTTTCTTGGTGGCTTAATGTTCTTGATTCCCCTGAGGAATTGCCTTGGCAAAGGATGTGAAAAGACAGGCGGATCGGTGTTATATCTAGCTCAAATAGCTGAAGCATGTATCTTTATGGAAGAATATGAGAGTCCATTCTGTAGCATATCTGCCAAATATTCCAGGATGAGTGGGATGTTCAATAATGATGCATTATGTCCCTTGCTGGTATTCCAAATGCTGAATCTCTTCCATTTTGCTAAGTAAACCTTTCTGGTGGATGGTCTTCGAGCCTCTGTTAATATCCGCTGAACTTCCTTGGAGAGAGATAGATTGAGGTTATTCATGGGATCTCCCAGGCTGTTAGCTGCAGTGTCTGAAGGTTTGGATGCACTGTTTTGAAGTTGTGTTGAGTCAAACGTAGGGGCCATTGGGGAAGTGCCCACTTCTTGGTGTGACATATGCTCCGTAGTAGTGGATACCAGTGTTGTCTTGGCCAGTCTGGAGCTATGAGGATCCCCTTGGGTCTTTCTGCTTTGATCTTTAGTAATACTGAGGTCATCAGTGGCAGAGGTGGGAATGCATAGATTTTTAGGAAGTTCCAGTTGAATGAAAGAGCATCTATTTTCCAAGCTTGTGGATGGTATGTCCTTGAGCAGAATTTTTGTAGATGATGGTTGAGGTGAGAGGCAAATAGGTCTACTTCTGGCCTGCCCCATGTCGAAGTGAGTTATGTGAAGATCCTCGGATGTAACCTCCACTCGTGTGGATCTGTGAAGTTCCTGCTTAGGCTGTCCGACAGCACATTGTCTTTGCCTGGAACAAACTGGGATTGTTAACTGTATGTTTAGGCTCAGTGATTTTTCCCAAAGATTCATTGTCAGTCTGCAAAGGGGGTAAGAATGGGTGCCCCCTTGCTTGTTTATATACCACATCACAGTGGTGTTGTCTGTCCGTATCAGTAAATGGCCTTGCTGAAGTTGTTGTCGAAAGGCCTCGATGGCATGCATTACTGCCAGCATTTCCTTTTGGTTTATATGCAGATGTGTTTCCTTTGGAGACCATTGTCCTTGTATACATCTGCCTTCCATGTAAGCCCCCATCCAAGGTCTGAGGCGTCTGTGGTCATGGTCTCTGTTATCTGTGGTTTTTTGAATGACATACCTGTGTTTGCCTGGCTTACCGAGGCCCGCCATAGGAATTCCTTTTGTAGGCATGGAATGAGCGGTATGGTTGTCTGTAAGTTGTTGCTGTGCTGAGACCATAGGCTTTTTAGGTACCATTGAAGCTTTCTCATGTGTAGTCTTGCTAATGGAACCAGGAGAATGCAGGATGCCATGTAACCCAGGGCCTGTAGGAATCTCCTTGCAGTCATCTGGGTGAGTTTTGCCAAACCTTTGAAATAATGAGTTAACTTCTCTTGCTTGTCTTCTATCAGGTAAGCCATTTGAGAGGCTGTGTCTAGTTTGGCTCCTAAGAAGGTTATTTGCTGGGATGGTTGAAGTCTTGACTTTTGGAAGTTGACTGTGTATCCCAGAGCCTGAAGTAATCGTATGAGATAGTTTTTTGTCAACATCAATTTGTCGTCCGCTTGTATGAGGCAGTCGTCCAGGTACGGGTAAATTTGGATCCCCTGGAGCCTGCAATGAGCAATTACTGAAGCCAGGCATTTTGTGAATACTCTGGGCGCAGTAGATAAGCCAAATTGGCAATGCTGAGAATTGATAATGCTCTGGCCCTGCAAGAAATCGGAGGTATCTTCTGCAACTGTGTCTGATAGGGACATGCAGGTATGCCTCCTTGAGGTCCAGAGTAATCAGCCAAGACCCCTTGCCCAGCATGGGAAGGAGTTGCTGTAGAGTCAGCATTTTGAACTTTGGTACTATGAGAAAGGTGTTTAATGCGGACAAATCCAGTATTGGTCTCCATTGAGTTTCTTTTCTTGGAACAAGGAACGGTCTTGAGTAAAACCCCTGGCCTTGTTCTTGTTGTGGAACTCTTTCTATTGCTTTTATCCGAGCCAGCAGAGAAATTTGCTTGATAGCCTCTTCCCTCTGGTTTTGTGGTAGGTTTGGCATGCCTTGTTTTCTTGGTAAGGTATGAAAATGGAACCTGTAACCTTGGTCTATAATGTCCAAAATCCATTTGTCCTTTGTCAATCTGTGCCAATTGTCTGAAAACAGAGATAATTTTCCTTAAAGGAGCTTCTATTTGTTCCTTGGTAGGCGGAAGTAGAGGAAAGTCATTGAGATTGTGGCTGTGGGGCAGGGGAAACCCCTGTGTCACTTCTTTGGTTTGCTGGCTGCCATTGTCGTCCCCTGTAAGGAACTCTGTATTGTCCTCTTCCTCGGCCACGTCTGTTTTTACCCCTTTGAAATTTTTCAGGATTAGGAAAGGACCAGTTTTTTGAAGGCCAATTCCTACTGAATCTGGGGGGCTGAACCTGGAGGAAATCTTTAACCGTCTGAACTGATTTTGCTTTTTCCTCGATGGACTTTAACACATCTTTAGCATTAGCACCAGAAAGCTTGTTCTTTTCCAAGGGTGGATCCAGAAGTTTTGCCTTAACATGATCTGGTAGAGGTTGTTCTTTTAACCATGCATGTCTACGAATGACTGCCCCTGTCATAGCTGCCCTACATGAAGCTTCCAGTGCATCGTATCCACACTGCAGGAAGTGATTGCTGACTTGCTGAGAGTTATGTACAGCTTCCTGCAAAGACTTCCTGTCTAAAGGATCAGGAGAGGCCAATGTTTTCTGTAAATCTTCTAACAGGAAATCCTGATATTGTAACATATGAAAAAGGCAATTCAAAGCTCTCATAGATAAAGTAGTGGAGGTGTAGACCTTTTTCCCCCATCTCTCTAATGACCTAGCTTCCCTGTTGGAAGGCAAAGGATTTTTAGAGGTGGAAGCTGAAACACCTTTAGGTCCCTGAGAAATAGTTTCCAAATCAACAGTATGGGCCCTGAATAAATGGGAATGTGTTTCTGGGACCCTGTAATACCGGTCTGGCTTGGCTGGAGCAGGAGGAAGAGAATCAGGGGTAACACTGGAGTCAGAATATAAATCATCCAAAACATCAAGCACAGGAGGAATAGCTAAGGGCCTGTGCTGGGGCTTTTAAGGAAAGTTGAAGGCTTTCTGGAATCAGAATATTCCTGGCCTTGCCACTTGAAATGTTCCCTCATGGTATGCAGAACTTCCCCAAAAGAAATATCCTCAGGAGGGGAGGCCGAGGGGATGGAATCCTCTGCATCCGAGTCCTCATAGGTCTGGAAGAGCTCTTCCTGGCCATCGGAGTGGACAGAGTCCTCAGAATCTTCATCTGAAGGGATAGGGTCAGAGGGTTCAACCCGGGGCCTTTTATCAGAAGGAGGCTGGGATCCTCTCAGGATGGGCCTGTGAACCTCTAATCATAGAAATTAAGTCTGCGGCCATAGTCATGATTTGTGTCTCTGGAGTAGGCTGAGGTAAGGCTTTAGCAGTAAGGTGCTTGGTCTTGCTGGCTGCCTTAGCCCGATTGTAGGCCTTAATAGACATGGCCATAGGAGGCCTGGCAGCTCCATGTGCAGGAGTGACCTTATCTACAGCAATGGTCTCGGGCATTTCCTCGGTTTCAGTATAAGGAGGAAAATCTATAACTGGCGGAGTGGTATCCGGTATCGGAGTCGTCGGTAATACGGTGTCTTCGGTTCGGAGCGGTGGAATAACCGTCTCAGGGGGAACCGGAGCACTCGCAGTAGGTTTTGGTGTGGAGTCGGTGGTAGACGCGGGCCGAGGATGTCGGTCCCGGTCTTTTCGTTTCTTGGGAGTTTGCGATGTCGGAAGTTCCGACGGCATTGTATAAGCAAATTTTTCGCCGAAAAAATCTTCAGCGAACTCCGCCTGGCGCCTGAGTGTGCTTATTGAAGCGAGCACAGGCGACACAGGCCGAGACATCGTGGTCTGGGCCAAGGCAAGGAAGACAGTAAGAGTAGAAATCCTTATGAGGTATTTGTTTACCACAAGAAAGACAATTGTTAACTTTTTCAGTAATTTCTGACATCGGCTGAGGCAAGAAAAGGTCCCCAGCGGGTACTTAGCTTTTTTGATGACTTCGGAATCTAAGAATACAGGAGCTGACCGACCGGCACTTGCGAACTGCTTCTGCTTCGGGCACCGCGCGGCAAGAAAGACTGAAGAAAATGGCGTCGGCTGATTCTTATGTACTCCAGCCGCTCTGACGTCGGAGAGAAATGCAACATCAGCCGACGTCGGACCCAGACTTTGGAATCTGGCCGACCGAGGGCTGCCTGAGGCAGGACAAACCATATGTTATGACTGCAGTTGCATTCTTGAAGGACATCACACATGGACACACAAACATTCAAAAACACACAGAAAGCACTGCAGCTACTACACAAACTCGCACACAAGCATACATCTATCCTTCACTCATCACAAACTCTAACTGGCATGCGCACACAAACACACACACCCCTCAAGCCCCACTTACTGTCCTGACATTACACACCATTGACATTTCCAATGGTCGGCTATCTGTACTAACAACATTAAACCACTCCATCACACATTTGTTGACATAGCATTCAACAAAACACAGGGGACACATGTATAACACACATATACACATGTATCTATATAAAACATGCAAAATACCATTTCATATATAAAAATATAGGGACATTATGCACACTCGCATGAAAATGACTATGTAGGTAGAGATCCATTATATGAATGGTGAGCAAAATTACAAGCAGTAATTCAAGTTAAAAATGTTAATATACCATAAATGCTGGCTACTCCTTTGGGCAGAACACATGGCAATCCAACTTTTTCCACAGTAATTTACATTGTAGTCTGCTTACACAAAAAGATTTTATTGTCTTGAATGATGCACTTCTTAGTGGCATAATTCAAAAAAAAAAAAATCTCTGGGGTGATACTGAGGGGTTCTGCACGTCAAGCAGCACCAAAGATTAAAGTGTCAAGTCTTTAAAGAACCACATTTCTTCCATTATCCAAAAAAAACTAGAGTTAAGAAAACCAAACTGTAGAATGAACTCTACATACTTTTGAACATATACATCAGGATTCCGAGAATGAATCACTGTAGTTCTAGGTACGGCAGAAGTGCGCTTTTTCCAGAAACCAGAAAAATATGACTACACTGATAACATCATTTTCTAAACTAACTGTGAGAACAAACAAGACAAGCTGTACTATAAAAGTTTAAAAAAGCTTCTGATTCTGCCACTTCTTAAGTGTAATATTTAACCACATTTGTTACGGCTCTTGTAGGAGTTCAAGAAGTCATACGTTGCTTATTTAAACAAACAGTAATCCATCATTACAGACTAGGCTCATACGTTCTGTCTAAAATTAAGCCATACAGCCAGATTAAGCATACGCTTTGATACATAGCTCTCAAATCGTCTCTGATTTTTGCCTCGCCCTCTGTAAAATCTGATAGTTTGGTAAATTACATAGGGTTACAGCAATTAAACAATAGCTAACATTAGTGTATCAATACTTAATCTTTTAAAAAAGTGAATGTTAATAGAAAATCAGTTCTGTCAACTTACATAAATTAGTTTATTTTTTTTTAAACTGTCCCTGATTTTGGGCATTCTCTAGCAATGAACCTTACTAATGAGCAAATCCATCAAGAGCTTTTTGACGTCAAGAGCATTTTAAATACAAGTTTAAAAATACATCAGCCAGGCTGTGTACGCTAGCAAAAGCAGTACTGATTAATGAATGCAACAACCATTCAAAGACTTGAAACAAGAGCTGGTAAAATGTCGTTATTTAATTCACTGACAGAAACTTCTCTCCACTCTAAAATGTGCAAACAAAGTACAATTAAGTTAATTATGTTCATGCGTTTTCATGTTCCTTAGAAAATCATGAATGTAGCTACAGGCACTGTTAGTCACATATTACGGTATTTGCCCTACTAGGCTGAGCCGAACTGCAGAAGGGACTGTGGAGAAAGCTCCAAGTACTAATAATAGATTGTACTAGAAGGTGAAAAAAAAGTTAAAAATACTAACAATGCAAAAACAGCACATTCAGGTGATAACATCAGTCAGTACAACAGACAATCAACTGATGGAAAGTGACAAGTATAACATGGATCAGTTCTGGGCCCAGCACTGTTCAAACACACCTGGAAAGAGAGAGAGAACAGGGACACCATTTATGCGGATGATAAAGGCACGAGTAGCAGTAAAGCATGAAGGAAGAGTTAAAGGGAGGATATGGAAAAGGTGATCATGCAGACAGAAAGGTAGCAACTGATGCTTTGTGGGGGGGGGGGGCAGGAAAATTGCCTTAACAACTACAGTATAAAGCATTAACTGCGAGGAAGGAAACTGATGGCGACAGAGCAGGAAAAGGACCTAGCGAGGTATTTTCCACACCTGGAATGAGCTAAATTTTAGAGAAAGGCCTGGGATACATCTGTCAGATCATACACTTAAGATTTAATAGTCAGGAAAATGATCCACCATACTTTTTTCTGAACAGTTAAAATGTGTTGGACACTACAGTTATTTATTCTAGGAAAAAAGAACCATAAGCCTAAGTACTTGTGCTGAAAGGTACGTAATAATTTCTGAATCAGTAAGTGGTCTAATAAACCCTCTCTGACTGCATTGACCAAAACTTTTCCTCCATTTTGAAAAACATTTTATGGTATCCCGGAGGTACAAGTAACAAAATCCAGAACACAGACAATGTAATCAAAGTCACCCGGTTTCACATCTCCAGTAGTGGATATAACTGCAATTTTGCTAAAACAAAAACAAAGTCCAAGGTAAGCTGAAATAACTGCAATTTGACTTATTGTAATTTGAAGAGTGGTTGATTTCAAATGTGTGTGTGTGTGTGTGTGTGTGTGTGTGTGTGTGTGTGTGTGTGTGTGTGTGTGTGTGTGTGTGTGTGTGTGTGTGTGTGTGTACATGTATATACACATATACATACACTATATACAGTGCAATGAAAACGTATTTGACCCTTCCCGATTTCTTATTTTTTTGCATGTTTGTCAAACTTAAATGTTTCAGAACAAATTTAAATATTAGACAAAGATAACCCAAGTAAACACAAAATGCAGTTTTTAAGTGATGATTTTATTTATTACGTCAAAAGAATATCCAAACCTTCATGGCCCTATGTGAAAAAGTAATTGCTCCCTTGTTAAATCATGAAGTAACTGTGGTTAATCACATTTTTTGGGAAAAGTAAAAAACAAAAAGAAGCTCCAACAACCAAGGCGGTCAAAATAAAAGCAGTTTTAATCCACACAGTAAGCACCTTCAAAACACAAGGTTCTTCGTCAGATTGAATAAAAAAGCATCATACAATTCAAGTTAATATACTATTACACAGCCAATAGAAACAATGCAATAATCATCTAGGTAAACCTCTAGGTTTCATGACTGGCCTTAAAGAAACCCTGTCATTTAATTCTGGCTTCCTATCTGCGCACAATTTGCAAATCTATATAGTTCCTCTTTCTTCAGTAAGATTGACAAAAATCACCACCTCTTAGTCCCTTGTACACAATTTCTACCACCTTAAACTTAAAGTGGTGAGAAGAACATGATTCAAAAACATGCTTAGCTAAGGCATTTGTTGAATCAGCCCTTTTTATAGCATATTTGTGCTCATGAATACATTTGTAAAGCATTCTATTTGACTTCCCTAAGTAGAAACTTTCACATGCTGTGCATGTAGCTAGATAAATATTTCTAGACCTACAGTGTGCATGGAGATTAAACACAAACTTCTGTTTAGATATAGTGTCTACAAAGACATTAGCTGTATCAATAGAGAGACAGTGTCTACAATTCCCACAAGGTAAAGCGCCAACGATCTCATCTTTAGAAGCCAGCTCTGTATGCATCAACTTAGAATCCCTATAGCACACCCTACGTTTAAGAGAGTTCTTATTTTTATAAGTAAAATTGGGTTGGACACCCACTACGTCTCTAATCCTGTCGTCTGTAGTTAGGATGCCCCAATCTGCATCCACTACATGTCTAACCCTCCTAAAAATCACTGGCATAGAGTAAAACCAATGGCATAGTGTTGTTGCGTCTTTCGGCTTTGTCTCCTAATAGCAGAGTTACGATCATCTACGGTACCATCAGAGAAATAGGGAAGGGCCAAAGTCAACCTCAAAACTTGATGTTCTCTTGGTATATACATTTTTGGCAAAGCAGAGTTCAATTTCACTAGCCACACCCACGCCTGATTACTACCAGACCTGTTGAATAAACAGATCACTTAAACAGAACCTGTCAGACAAAGTGAAGTAGGCCAAAGATCCCAAAAAGTAAGACATTATGCCACGATCTAAAATTCCAGAACAGATGAGAAAGTAATTGACATCTATCAGTCTGAAAAACATTACAAAGCCATTTCTAAAGGTTTGGGACTCCAGCGAACCACAGTGAGAGCCATTATCCGCAAATAGAGAAAACTTGGAACAGTGGTTAACCTTCCCAGGAGTGGACGGCCTATAAAAATTACCCCAAGAGTGCAGCGATGGCTCATCCAAGAGGTCACAAAAGAACCCAGAACAACATCTAAAGAACTGCAGGACTCACTTGC
>NC_056741.1:1883695282-1883727782 GCF_019279795.1 Protopterus annectens
GTAGGTCAAATGATATATGTATAACTATCAATCCAAATAACTATTCGTGTAACGAGGAACTTGTTCATGCATTTTACACTTGTAAAATGACAGCTTGTCTATTAACTTTTTATGCAATTATATTCAGTTGTAAGTCGAGTGATATTTCTATGTCTACAGTGATGCTAATGCATTTGTTGTTTCTTGGCATCTTCCAGGTCCCACTCTAAAAATGGGCTAATCCAACAAAATCTTAATAATTAATATGTGACGTGAGCACACAGACACACACTTTTGAGTGGTACTACTTGTATTCAGCAGTCATGCAAGTGAACATAAAATGGGTACAGAAAACATTGGAGTAAATAGCTGGGAGTGCAAACAAGGCTATATGCATTTGGTCACTGACAAAACAGATATATAAGTGGGCAGCTGTCATTTCTTTCACTAAATTTTTGCAACAGATTTTAAGTGCTACTCACAACCAAGTGTAAACAGTCAATGATACTCAAAAGGCAGTTTTTAAGTCCAGCGTGGAATAATTACTTTTTTTATACAAACCATACATGATTTGGAAAATGGCACCTCCATCTTTCATAACAGATTATGAACAAGTAGCTGTATTGAAGCACATGGTCAGCGAAAGACAAGAGCCAAAGTTAATAGCAAGTGATTAATGAATGAGTGTACCAGTTTTGTTCTCTTCCCACCTAACAGAATGCTGAAAATATTCTTACTACATCCCACTCTACTGAATAAAGAGCACAAAAATATATTCAAACACTCAGCATTTTGACATAAGCATACAAACAGAAGATAGCTGCCTGTTCTTAAATGTTATTAGTTATCACGAAAAAGAAATGGCAAAAGGTCAAAACCTAAAATCGGACAAAAATAGGAAATAATTACAGCTGCATGTATGGCAATGTATATTCCAATGTAGACTTGGATCTACATTTAGTTCATATCTGTGCCTCCAGACTTTTATCACTACATTCAAGTTTCTGGTCATGAACACACAAACATCCTGCTCAGGAAATAGCTCACTGCACCAACTGCAAAATCTCAGACTATGAAAGACAACATGTTCAATAGTAAGCCTAAAATATAAGCAACCAAATTTACAAACTGAACTTTTTATTAAAGTCTAAACAAAATATATGGGGGTCTTCAAAACGTGCAATGTGAATAATTTGTGTATGTTTAGGTACAGAAATTCTTGCCATGCCATTCTAAAAACACTGCCTCTTGAATAAAAGCCAACTTTTAACGGTTTTGCTCTAGCCTGAAAATTTTATTTATTTGTTTTATTTTACATTTGTTGACCGGGATAGTCCATCTGGATGCATGTCCATTTTCAGCGGAGGCCCAGGGAGAAAAGCTCCACATTGACAGTAGGTTACATTCATGTTAAAAAGATAACATATTTCTTCTATTGATTATTAATACATAAAGCAAAGAAAAACATGCGAATATATGCAATAATAATTAGAAAAACTTCTTATTAATGATGGTTTCAGGGAATGAGCATCTTGTTAAACCTTAGGTATTCCATTATTGAAATAGAGATTGCGAGAGTGAGGGGTTAGACTGGTTTAGAACATTGGCAGAGCCATTGGGTTTTAAAATGGAAGAATAGATTTTTCTTGAATATGCTTTGGGAGGTGACATTGGTGAGTTGAGGAGGAAGGGAGTTCCATATTTTACCAATGGAATTGGCAAACAGAGAAAAGTGATTCAAACCAGTAAATCGAGAAACTCAGAGTTGTTACAAACTAGGAATAATTACTTAAACACAGTGAAGTTACAATCCCGCTGAAATGCACAAAGAAAAGATTTCCATAATAAAACACAAATAGGGAGCAGTAAAATTACAGAACTCAGCTTCGCAACAGTGGTAGGGAATGTCATTGAGAGAATCGGAGGGGAAGGCTATCGGGAAAACCAGAGGAGATGGGGTAGGGCAAAGATTAACTTGACTGCATGGCAAGACATAGAGGGTTGAGTTGAGAAAGAACAATGTCAGAAACTAGGGAAATGACAAGTGGGATACCACAGGGGTCTTAGGTTCACTATTCTTCAATGTGTTTGTTTCAGGCATATCAGAAGGACTATGGTTCAGATCAACCTTTTTGCTGATGACAAAGATAGGTGAAGCTGAGGAGGATGGGGCATGGAGAATCTAATGAAGGATATGGAAAGGCTGAACAAATGATCAGAAAGAGGCAGTTAATATTTAGTGCTAATCCAATGCATCAGTGTACTGTGCTTTGGCCATTGCAACCCGTGTGTATCACATCAGCTGGCAGGAGTGATAAGGATGCCAAAGAAGCAGGAAAGGGTGCTCATCACACCTAGACTGCATCACAGTGAAAATATCATGAGGGCAATGGCAGCAACAAAGAGAATGTTGAGGTGTAGCCTCAGGGAGATAGATTCCAGAAGAAAAGCAATGATGTCTCCACCTCTACAGCTACACAATCAGTAGTCAGACCACACCTTCAGCAATTAGCGCAGTTCTGGTGGTCATACAAGGAAAAGAACATAAAGCTGCTAGAAGAATTTCAAAGGAAAGCTAGAAAGATGTACTACATACTAGGCTAACTATCACTAGGGTCTTTTTAAGCCTAACCATGCATCCCAATCTCTGATAAAATCTGGTTCTTAGAAAGTGTAAGCAGGCACTTGGGAGATGAAGCATTTTTAGGCAGCCTGTGCTCATTAAAATCCGTTCTAGAGAAGATTAGTCTCTGGGATACATACTTGTCTCTCCAGCAGCTCCTATTTACATCACGGGCAAGGTTTAAGTCTTTAAAATGGGTTACAATGGTGCAGTTTGTTTTGTGAACATGCAGGAGGCCCATCAGGGTGGAGGTCCGACAATGTCTTGTATGCCAGACACAGATCTCCCCTCAACAGTCTGTAAGAGACAGAATATTGGTATAGGGATTTGAGGCGATCTGCATTGGGCATATTACTTATTCCCTGTATTTTTTTAGTGAAGAACCTCTGGACATCTCAGTTGTTGGATATTCCAGGTTAAGTACATAGCAAAGGGGGCACTACACTCAATGATAAGTCTGATAAATGCTGAACCCAGTGGTACAACGACCTCCTTGAACCTAGGTATTAACAGCTCTTCTTACTTGAATCCCAAAGAAATGGGGAAAGTGATTCTGTAAGAGAAATGAAGACGTCATTCTGAACAGCAAGGATAGGAGGGGTGGTCTCCCAGTGTTTGGGACTTCAGTACTTTCTAAATTAAAATGTTAGATAACAAGGTACCCAACATGAAAGAACATGGTGGCTATGATAAAAACGATTGCGGCCTCTTGTGCTATCCATTTATATCTTTATTTATTAATCTCATTTCAGGACAAGAAAGTAGCAAATGGCAGACAGAGGATGGGTGGCATTTTTATATGTACAAAAGTTAAGATGGGGTATTCCACACATGGAATACAGCTGGAATTTATTTATGCAGAGACTGGGAGAAAAGTGAAAAGACATTGAATTGGACATGGAGATAAAGCAAGATGAGTATTATTACAATTATGGGACTGCACTGTTTACTCAGATATCAATACAAGAGTTCACCTATTTCAAAGTCCAACAGTAAAATGTAACTTCTACTGATGTAATGATTGATGCAGTATGTAGTATACAGGATAATTTTTCAGGCTAGAGTACCAGGTAGTCAATTACATACTTCTAATGGTAACTTTATGGCCATGCATTACACTGTACAAACTGGGACAGCACACACAAAAAGAGAAAAAATATATTCATAACTTTTGACATTCCTTTTGAGAATGTACAGACAAAAACACTAACTTTTCGCAGAAAGCATTGCTACAGCAAACAAATAAAAGGTAATAGCTGACTGGCAATAATTAGCAAGAACTACGCTATGCAGTTAATCTGTGCAAAAATTAGTACTTTCACTGTTTTAACACTCCCTTCTCTGCAGCTAAACATTTGTGTATTGCTGTACAAACTTGGGATGGTTTGTTACTTTAACAAATACAGGAAAGGATCAGGAAAAGATAAAACGTGGAATGTAAAAAGATGTTCCAAGCCAGCAAAAGAGTTACATGATAAGTGATAAAATAGAATACAACTGGGAAAATGTCTTTTGGGAAGGGAAACACTCCAACTGAAATTTACAGAAAATACCAAGTGATATTTCCCCTACATTTGCAATTACACACAAAATGTTCAACACATTTCCATTTTAACAGCTTTAAATCGTGTACAAAGCATCCTGATAGATTGTGAAGAATTTGAGCACCCAGATATGATGCAAATGCTCCATCTTGTGGCCAAAGAACATTTCTAATTAAACACTACTTTTTACATTTCAATGCAATAGGTAAAATGAGAGCTACATTGAGTTATGACGCTAACCTAAGTAAATTTATAGCAGTCATATTTCATAAAATACAATCTCCCAATCAGGTGTTATAAGCTACCCTTTAACTTATATTTTACTACTAGTTCTAAACTGATTATGTGGAAAAACGGAATTTTAACATCCCTCTTAATAATCATGTATCTTATTATCCTAAGGACTGGCAGTATTTTTTGATAAGATGAAGCTCTTACACTGTGTCTCCAAGGCAGCTAGCAAAGAGTAGCATCCTACCTTCTTCAAAGCTAGTGCCGCAATATGAGCTAAAAATAATTGACTTCAATAACTGGCTTAGTTTTTGATGCCATTCCAAGGGGAACCAATATTTGTCATAGGTTCACAGGTAAGCACTAGGCTAGCTGCCCTTTTGGGCCATTTTAAGTCTAGCCAATTTCCCTTTTTGTGCTCAAAATAACCTATCCCATTAGGTTATAGATTGGGCTTACCCATCCCTTTGTCAATAATTATTATCCCTAATGAGAATAACTGAGCTACATCTGTCCATTAATAGTATGGGGGGCAGTCCTGGGGTAAATTTTCTGTTTAGCATCCATGCTCTTGAAAATGGACAAGCATGAACTTTGTTTTATGTGGATGGGGAGTCTGTTCCACAGCAGTGTGAACCTCTGAGAAATATTCCTGCCCCTCCAAACCATTCTGTTGAAGACGCAGAAGAGGTTTAGATCCATAAGACAGACTATTTATGATGCCATGTGATTTGCTGATGTGCAATAAATCCATTAGTAATGCATCAGAGGATGACTTGTATGCTGAACACAGGTCAGCATTTGTAGGATACAGACATAGTGAAAAGACTTTTGAGTCGGTCCATGTAGAACATGTTGTTTAACCCTTGTATCCTTTTAGTAAGGTATATTTGTGGGTGTTCCAGTTGTTGCATGTGTCCGGACAGATACATGCCAAAGGAGCCATTATATTCAATGATTGGCCTAATGAGGGCCGAGTAAAGAGGCACAATGACATCCCTATATCTAAGACTATCCCTTTGTTCATAAGATGTGCAATATAAAAGGACTTTGGTCAAAAGCAAGGCCACTTTCCACAAAATTTCCCAAATCCTGAACAGCTGGGTCACCTCTTAGGGGCATATTATCAATGTGGTACTTTCTTGGGTCGATGACTTCCCAAAGGATACAATAACACATTTTTGGCATTTAGTTTCATACCATGACTTTGACACCAGTTATTTATTTCAAACAAACCTTCCTGGAGAATGTCCAAGTCTTTTGGGGATTTAAAGACTGCTCCTAGTTTGCAGTCATCCTGCAACTTAGTCAAACAGAGCCCTCTGGTACTGAGTTTTACTTCAGAAAAGTAGATGCTGAACAGGAGAGGTCCCAGCGCAGAACCCTGGAAGGACTCCACTGGTGACTGGTCTTTCTGTGGAGGTAACTCTCCCTATTTTGGAATGCCAGCTGGCAATCCAGTGGGTGACAAAGGGGTTTATTCCCAGTTTATTTAGGTTTTCTACCATGCCTTAGTGGGATGTTTTCTACTATGCCTGAGTGGGAGATTTCTGTCAAAAGCTTTGGCCAGGTACAGGTTTGCAGTGTGTACCAGTCAGGGTCGGCCTTAAGTCATGTGGTGCCCTAGGTTTGCTCCACAGAGCCTCCCCACACCACCTGGTGCCCCCACCCTGGTATATTTACACCATCCAGTTTACTGGAAAGCACCCCTGCTAGAGTGACGCCCTAAGCGGCCGCCTGGCTGGCCTATGCCTAAGGCTGGCTATGTGTACCGTTTTGACTTCATCCATTGCTTTTGTGATCTTTTAAAAAAAAATCCACCAGGTTGAGTGGTGGATAATCATTTTACAATTTATTCCAAATAAAGCTGATCTTCCTGGAAACTAAAATGAAGAGACTGACCCCATTTATTTATTATTTATTTGTATTCACAGCTTGCTAACTAAGTGAACTGGTCTGTGCATATTTTCAGTCACACCCTGGGTAAATTAGTAGTTGGAGGTTTAAGTACAGTTGTTAATTTGCGTAGTTACTATTCAAGATAAATTAACATAAAGGCAAAACAAATTAGATGCTACATGTAAAAAAGACAAACATACAGGTTTTCAGATGCCTTTTACTTCTTTGTGTGAGTGACTGCTCACTGAGGAAATGAAGTACTGTAACGTTTGGTTATTTTTAACATTAGTTGGAAGGATCTTCCAGACAGCAAAGTCCTAATCTAGAAAAGGATCCTTTAAATACAGCATATTTAAATTTGGGCTTAGATGGAGCGAGTGTGTTGTACTGGTTGTTACTTGGGGCATAATTTGTCTCTAGTAGCAGTCTTTTAAGGCAGGAAACAATCAGTGTAGAGAATTTTATAAATAAGAGTATAAAACAGAAAGATTTTCTAGTTAATGATGGATAGCCAGTTAACTTGTTTTAAAACAAACAGTCACAGTAACACTTGTTTATGTTCCCACATATAGCTATGCAAGCCTCATTTAGGTCCTAAACAAGGCTAAGAACACAGAAAAAGGACTGGCACCAGAACTGATCCTTAGGAAACTCCTCTAATAAAAAGTGTACTTTAAACACAGAAGACACAGCAGGATACCTAAAAGGTCCATCAACAGGGGGTAGTTCTTTGATAAAATTAGGATTTGGCTCTGGAATAGTCAATTTTGTAGGAAGGGAATAATCCAAAGTTTCAAATGTCACTCATGAATTAAGATTCCTTCAGTGAGCAAGCCACCATTCATATCATTATAAATTAAGTTTGTAACCGAACAGATTGCTTTAAGAGAGCTGCAATCACTATGGAAGTAGTTTTGAACACTGTAACAGGCCATCTTTATCACTAAAATCATAAACTTGAGTAACAATTACTGCTAGGGAAGAGCCTGTCCTGGACTTTCTTGTGTTGTTGTATGAAAAAGGAGAAACTTCCTTCTGGGTTGTTGCTGCTGAAGATGGGAGTTCAATCTGCTGTAATGAGGTCTAGTAACAGGTTCCATCACTCAGGAAAGGATCACAAACAACATGCTGGGGAAGACATTAGGATTTATGAAGGATAAGAATGAAAAAATAAGGCAGTACACATTTAAACTTTTGGTCTGAGTGACCAACATATTAAAGTGGAATGCTGGTTAACATCTAGCAGTGAGTAACTACCTTTGCCTTATAACTTCCCCCACCACTTGGTGAACATCAACAGATGTGTTACAGCTCTTTTAAGACTATATATCATAATATAACTGGGAAGACTTTGGGGTTGTGTTACTTTGCGCACTACACTAAGTGAATCCAAAGAGCCGGTTCACATCCCCCATTTAATCTATATCTACATCTCAGCTTTATTCACTTCCTTCATATTTCATTACAAAAATCCCACTGCCACTCCTCACTAAACCTGTTGTGCATAACTGTTATATTACCAACAGTAAAATATATACATAATAAAGACAAAGTAAACAAAATATTTCCTCATATTTGTTTAAACAGCTAACAGCCAATGCATCTAAACACATTCACTGATCTATACCTTGTCAAACCCCTTTTCACTAATGAGTAAAAATTCTAAAATTTTCAGTAAATATTACAAATTCAATGCAACACTATACAGAACAACAAGAGCACAGATACACACACAACACACATGCACACTACAGATATGTTGTTTAGCTAAATCAGATCGACCTTTCCAGACTTATGTGGAGACAAAATCTGATGATAATCCTCTTGCAGGGGGTTTTCCTCCTTACCCGCGACCATTTTATTTTATTTTACATTTGTTAACCGGGGATGTCTGACTGAGCCGTAAAGGCCCTTTTTCAGCAGAGGCCCGGGGAGAAAAGCTCCACAAAGAAAAATTACAGATACATTTAGACATGATCAGTATACACACAAATTACAAGACACATGTTTTTACAGTGTATGCAGCACATCGACAGTTACAGTGGAGAGAACAAACAAAAAATATTAATTTAAAAATAAAGGTCTTGTGTCTTTCGGCTTTTTCCCGGTTAGGGGTCGCCTTAACAGATTTGTGGTGTACAGCTGAAATTTGGAACATAGGTAGAATACATACATAGTACACAGGTACAGTACATACATTATAGATAAGCCAGTGTTTGTGAGAATAGTTTTCAATCTTAATCAAGTACTCTAGGTTTAGTATGTGTACCTTATCTGCTTTCGCTAGCCTGGGGAGCAATCATGGTACTGCCAACTTTGCTTGAGATGTTGCCTGATGGGGTCTTTAAAGGAGGCTTTGGATGATGTGTTTTGAATGTTAGTGGGGACAGAGTTCCATTTTTTAGCCAATGAACTACTATACAGTGCATCTCCAAAGTTATTGTAGCGGTTGGTGACTTCTAGTAGTAGTTTGCTTGATGATCTAAGAGGCCTTTTGGCTGAGTGATGTTGTACTAGGTTTTTGAGGGCAGGACACTTATTGGGGAGGTAATAGAATGACAGAAGCAGATCTGATTGTAGGTTAGGAGGTTGGGCAGTTCAAGCCAGTGGAGCTGTCTCAAAGTAGTACAGTGAGGAGTCCTATATGAGCAATTGCAGCAAAGCGGGCAATTCTGTTATAGCAGGCTTCCATTTTGCTTAGTTCATTTTTGTTGAGATTAGTCAGAATGGGAGATGCATAGAGTAGGGTGGATAGATGTTGGGAGCAAGCAATGGTTGATCTTGTGTTGTTGGTAAGAAATGGTTTGATACGGTAGAGTGATCCCAGTTTGGCATGTACTTTTTTAATAGTCAAGTTGAGATGACTATCAAATTTTAGGTGGGAGTCTATGGTTATCCCCAGTAGCTTAGCCAGTGCCACTGGAGCGACTGGAGTAGCATTTGTGGAGTAGATAGTGAATTGACTGTTATCAGTGTTTTTGTTAGAACCGGTTATAATCATAAGCTGAGTTTTCTTTGGATCGAGGATAAGTTGGGCTTTGGTTAGGTAGTTTTCTACATCAGAGAATGCTAGTTGAGTTGTTTGCAGGAGGGTGGGAATGTTTTGTGCAGCACAGATTAAGGTAGTGTCATCTGCATACTGAATGCTAGATTCATGCTGTGTGGCAGTATGGAGGGTATTTGTGAAGATTGTGAATAGTAGTGGTTCTAAGATAGAACCCTGTGGGACTCCTATAGTTATGGCCAGCTGAGGAGAGAGAGACTTTTCCCATTTCACAACTTGGTACCTGTCAGTTAAGTACCTTTGGAACCAGGTAAGAGTGGAATTTGATAGGTGATATATTTGTTTAGTTTGTTTAGCAGGATTTGGTGCAAGACTGAGTCAAATGCTTTGGACATATCCAAAAAGAGTCGACACCTGAAGGCCTTCAATTTTGAGATGGTTTACTGTGTCTGTGAAGCAGAGGAGAGCTGTAGTGGTACTATGGGCAGGTCTGAAACCATGCTGAGTAGGTGAGAGGATGTTGCGGTCTAGGAGATATTTTTGCATCTGTGTATGGATGCATTTTTCGAGGATTTTGGCCGGGGGGGGGGGGGTAAAGCAATGGGTCTGTAGTTATTAAGTTCAGTGGAGGTCCCACCTTTATGTATGGGTGTAACATAGGATATTTTACAGAGTTTGGGCACATAGTTTTCAACAATCAATCTGTTTACGAGAGTGGAGATTGGGATAGCAATAGCATCTGCTGTGAGTTTCAAGAAATAGCTGGGGAGTAGGTTGGCTGCTGTTGATGAGGTTTTTAGTTTGGAGAGTATGCTTTTGATTGAAGTGGTGAAAACTGTTTTGAGGGTAAAGCTTGTATTAGTGTGTGTTGGGGGGGGGGGGAGGATAGTGAGGAAGGAACTGTCCTGTGATACTAGGATAGAATTGAGTTCACAAAGTGGGAGTTGAATTGTGTTTCGATGGGAACTTTAGTATCAGAAGTGGTTGGTTTGGGGGTAGCCTTTTGGGTGGGTTTTAGTAGCTGGTTTACATCTTTCCAAAATTTTGGGGGGTTGTGTTGGTATTTAGTTTGTAATGTCGTGTAGTAGGATTTTCTGTCCAGCCTAATGCATTTTTTGCATGGTTGCGCAGTTCTTGGAACTTAAGTTAGGCTTTGTGTTTCTTTGTTTTTTTTATAGTAAAACCAGGCAGTGTCTCTGGACTTGAGGATTTGTTTGGGAGCCAGGGGTTTGTAGAGGTTCTAACCTTGATTTTGCGCAATGGAGCGACAAGTGTCTAGGTGTTGTAGAAATGCTTTGTTGAAATATGCTACAGCCTGGTCAAGTGGGAGGGTTTTTTTTTTTGGGGGGGGGGGGTCCAGTCACAGTTACAGAGTAAAGTATTGAGGACCTCAGGAGAGAATTTTTTTTTGTGTTTCTATTGGATATATAATTGGTGGTTTTGCATATGCTTGTTCTACTATGTATAAAGTATATTATGTTGTGGTCACTTAAGGTGTCTGGGAGACTGCCTGTGTGGGGGTACAATGTAGGGTTTTTAGTTAGGACCCAGTCAAGGATGGATTCCCTTTTAGATTTTTATCACATCTAGTTGGAATATGGACTAGCTGCTGGTAGCCATGGAGATTTATTAGATTACTTGGTGGTTCTGATAGGCAGGGGAACCAATCTAGGTTGAAATCCACCAGAACAAGGGTTTTTTGTGAGTATGTGGAAGAACATCAGGATAAGAAGTCTTCAAGACTAGCAGGTGTATTACCAGGTGGAATATAGATCACAATTGTGGTGATGTCCTTTTTAGGGTGAAGTTGAAGTTGTGAGATAAGTATGTCCCAACTATTGGGGGAGGGGTAGGAGTTTGGTAACGGACGTACAGTTAAGTTAGACTTGTACAGTAAGGCAGTCCTCCCCTTTCCGAAGTGGTCTGTCTTGTCTAATGATATTGTAGCCGGTAGGGAGAACTTCTGAGTTAGCTATGTTTTTATTTAGCCAGGTTTCTGTTAAAGCAACTATATCTGGGGAGTAGTGTGCCATTGTGGCCTGGAGTTCAGGTATTTTATTTTTGATACTTCTAATATTAATATTTAGCATTAAAAGATGGTTGGTTTTGCTGCTGTTGTTGATTTGCCCAGGGATGAAGATAGTGGGGGTGTTATGTTCTGACATTTGTGTTGGGAGTAGTTTGTGTTTAACAGGATGGATTTGGGCCTGGGTTGGGGGTGGATATCCCCACTTATGGTGAGCCTGGTGTTAAAATGGTGATACAGATGTTGGAGTTTGGTGAGGAGTATGAGAAATTATTGTGTTTTTTTGGAGTAGGAATGAGAGCATATGTGTTTAGTTCTGAATTTGTCCGTTATGTAGTTCTCGAACAATTGTGGGCAGATATTATTATAATGTGTGGTGTCTGTATATGAGAGTGCATAATGTAGTGTTGTGCTACTAAGTTTAGGGATATTGCTAGAGTAATACCTTGTGGTGTTATAAAGAATTATGAGAAGACAGATTACACTTAGTTGTGTGATAGTCATAGTTATAAAGTTTAAGATGGTACTAGGTGGGGGTCTGAATAGGAATTAAAGGGTTGTACTATATGGGGATGGGTAAGTAGTGTGGGTGATGTAAAAAATGCCTAATGGGAATGAGAGTGATTGGGAGTATGTTTGTGTGGAGCAAGTTGGTGTGGTATAATGTGATCTGACTTGAGGAGCTGCGATTGGTGGAGATGATGTGAGGGTGAGCTGTGGGTGTGGCTGTGATTACTATAAATGTAGAGGTAGTGGGGGCAGGAGGGAATAGGGGGCAAGTGGGTGTGGCTGTGATTACTATAAATGTAGAGGTAGTGGGGGCAGGAGGGAATAGGGGGCAAGTCGGGGGAGTGGAGAGAGCCCGAGCGTTAGCGAGGGTAAACGGAGCGGGGCAGAGCCCACCAAGACAAGAGTAAAAAGTAAGTATTACATTACAAATCTGAACACTTCAAACACATTCCTGAGGTCTAATGGCTTACCAGCAAGCAGAACGCAATTGTTGAAGAGCACTTGTGTCCTGGTGGGAGACTAGAAATTTAAAGATGGCTCCATGCTCAGCAGGATTCTAATATAGACTTAGTATTGGGGGAGGGAGATAACACAAGGGGTGTAAAGCAGGTGGAATGCAAAAAAACCAGAGAGGCAATCAGTGGAAAACTATCAGTGAAGGCCTCAGAGGGGGTAAGTAAGAATTCAAACTACCTGTAAAGTGAAGGAGAGAAGAGAGACAACAAACTTTAAGGTTGGGAGTGTGTCTTCACATTGACTTGTTGATTAGTAACCAGTTTGTGCACAGATTAGAGCAGGGAGATACATTATCAATGAAGGGGAATGTATAGAGATACAAATAAACAGGTGGGCCTCCAAGTGATACAAACTAAGGCAGAAAGCACTAAGAGGGCTGCTTGATTTAGTCACAGGGATGTGAATTAAATGTATACTGTCTATTGGACAGTTAGGATTACTGCACTAGTGGGGGGGGTACACAAGGCTACAACAGTCAGTTTTATTAGCACGCTGAGAACTACTATGAAATACTGCTAATGTAATAGCTTCACTCTCATAAAAAATACAAGTAGAATGCCTGGGTGGACTGACCCTGCTCTTGAGGCTCAAAATGTATATCCTTGTTTAGTTCTGCAGTACTGATTCCTTCTTATACTGTATTGGTGGAGTGGTAGCCGCAGACTGCAGATTTGCTCGAGTGTGCTCCTGCTTTTGAGGCTCAAAATGTATTTCCTTGTTTAGTTTTGCAGTACCAAGGTTGCAAAATCTTAAGTTAACTGTTAGACTCGCTCATTAAGAAGGCAGCAGCTATCTTAATGTATGAGGTACCACTGAAAAGTGGCATGAATACTATTCCCACCCACAAGAAAAGTGCACAAACACAACATATTGTTGTTTATTATTTATTTAACCAGGTAAATGCATTAAGCACAAGAGCCCCAAACAAATGGTAACACAGGGGCACTGTTTGATTAATCAGACTCTCTCAGCAGACAAACATGTGAGAAAACTAGAACCAAGGACTACTGCTCAAAACTCATTAGCAGCTCAGAGTCTTGAATCTCTATAATGATCATCTAGACATAAATGCATTAATGTTAACATTACTTTATTACTACCACTCTATGGCATTTATGTAAATGTAACTTTATTCCAATGTTGTTTGCCTTTTCAGCTTTTCCTGGTTAGGGGTTGCCACAGCAGAACTCTGGTCTGCTAATGATTGGCAATAGATATTTATGGTGCCAAGTTACCAGCTCGATGCCCAACCTTCAGCGAAGGCACGCCCATTCATGCATGTCTTTTGAACTCCACTCGACCGCGGGGAGGACATGCAGACTCCACACAGAAGGCACCCCAGCCGAGAATCGAACAGGAGAACCTCTTGCTGTGAGGCCACCGCTGCACCACCGCGGCTTTAAATGTAACTTTATTCCAATAATGCATATAATTACATCTAATTGAATGCAGTACTAGTACAAATAGCCAAAATACACAGTACACACCTAAAGCAATACTTAAAATCTGACTAAAATGGTAAAATTCAGTAAGTAATGTACAAAATGTAAACTAAAATTATCCATAAAAATAATTTTTGTGCACAGATGTGTACATACAGATCTGCGTGTATACACACACATACATGTATACAATCTACAAAACATACATGCAAAGATGTAGACATATATACAGACACACCCCATGTGCATCACACACACACACACACCTGTATATATACCTACAAATCTGTATACATAGAATATATGCAAACACACAAAGATACTTAGTTCTACTATAAATGTACACTATTTCTATGAACAATGCAATACAAAATATTATGCAATTGCTTTGCAACACTTTGCATTATTATATCTGGGTCATAGCTGAAAAGGGTCCCATGATTAACTCACCTAACTGATTAAAGTCTTAAAAATACAGGATTAATAGTTTCAATAAAGGTTATTCTGTAGAATATAGAAACTTTTTTTAATCGCACATTATTTTCTGCAGCACTAACATACTTTCATTATGTCATGTGGTTACACTTCTTTAGGATTTATTACAACCTTAAAGTCAGCTGTGTTCTGTCATGTCAGAAGAGATGCGATAACACATACGGACACAGTAGATGAGGACTGTACTGGCAATGGGATTCTTTGTAACTTTTATGTACCACATGACAACCCAATCGCTGTACCTATGTTATTAGCATTTAAAGGCACATACAACCCATACCCTACTCATTCCTTTCTTTTTAAAGATGAAAAATAAACATCTGAGAAGTGTACTGTTAGTAGCATGTCATGAGTTATTTACATCAAAATGACATTATTTACATATTCAAGAAAGTTTTAATCATGATCCTTGGAGTCTATAGAACCTTGTTTAATTTTGGAACAGTCTAAACTGCCAGAAAATTGCTAGCTTTGGATAAGATAATGATTACATGCACCACATTCATCAACCTTACCAAAGTATTTGAATACTATTTCCTTAGATGATCTTCTCAAAACAGGGATTAACTCAGATGACATTCCACAGTTTAAAAACTTGCTATTACGTTTCTGTCCTATTTAACTAAACCCCCATTTCAAAGGGGTACCTCTCAAGGTTCACTACTTTCCTCTCTTGTTATTCACCAAGTCAACAAAAGCTACCGTATCACCTTCCACAACCCCCCCCCCACTTTACTGACTATATATGGTTCTATTTCACTCAGATGACTATTACATTAGTCCAATGCAAATTATAGGCAGATTTTCTATCCCTCATTAATTGTATTAACAAAAGCTTACCACTAAACCTCTTCCAAAATTAAAACTATGTTCTTTGGTACTAATCAGAAATTGTCACAAAACCTCAAATTCACCTACAAATCTTTGATAACAACAATACCTCAATCAAAAGTACTACTTCCTTCAAATATCTGGACAGATCCTTCTCTTTACATATATGCAAATATCTCAGGCATGGACAATAATGCCCTTCTAGCCTGCAATACACCAGAAAAGTTATTCCCATATTAAGTGTCCAGGTTGTTCTTGAAATATCTAAATTGATGCTTGCACTAATGTAACCTGGCAGTCTATTCCATGCATCAGCTTCTCTATGAGAACTAATTAGTACACCTGTAATTCCTATATAATACTCTACATAGATTTTGATAGCTACTTCTTGGAATGTTTAGGGTTGTCTCTAAATGCCCTATATACCCAAGTAATGTCTCCTCAACTTCTATGTGAGATACTATACAAGTTACGATATTTTAGTCTTTCATAATAACTAACCTTGTCACATCCATTCCCTCAACAGTCAGTTGGAAACATGGAAAAAGACTGTTTTGAGCCAAAAAAAATATCCCTTTCTATCTCTTGCCAGCAGAACTGTCATAAATAAAGGCATCTTACTTGCTCAACTTGAATATAATATCTCATTAATAGCTCTTGCATCTAAAACACCACAACAATTTAAACCATCTCCAATAACATCTGCTACATCACAAAGTTCTTACTCAAGAAACGGACATCATTCTGCTCTACTACAGAAAGTCAAACAAAGGTCTGACACCCTACTTGAATCACAACTTTTCAAATTACTAAAGGGCAAATTACCTTGTCTTTCAGCTGCAAAGCTCATAAAAGAAATCTACACACTAGTAAATCTTGACGACTCAGGATGCCTTATTCAAACTCCCAAATCCAAGCTTTTTTGTACTGACCACTGTTTCTCCATGTTATGCCCCAGTTCCTGGAAATATGTCCTAACTCCTCATAAGGATACTTGCTCATACTCAAAATGCCAGCTACATCTGGGGAAAAAAGTCTTCAAAATTAAGCAAAATATATTGTCTGTTATCAGGACAGAGCAGAGAGAAACTTAAGCTGAAAAGAGAAACGGCACAGCAGTCTGTATGCAGACTGCTGATATTTATGTATTGCTTTTCTGTTAAGATTTTGCAGAATTTCAGAAAGTGTATTGAGTATTTGCGGGGTTTTTTTCTGTTTCAGGCCTGGCAAGCTGAAATAAGAAACAGGGCACCACGGCAGTTATGTGCGAGAAAGGCAGAACTTAGTGTTGTATTTTATTTTGGGTCAGTAGTACAACTCAGGGTGGTTGCAGTGGTGCAGAGGTTAGCGCTGCTGCCTAACAGCAAGAGGTTCTCCGGTTCGATCCTTGGCTGGGGTGCCTTCTGTGCAGAGTCTGCATGTCCTCCCCTGTGGTCACGTGGGTTTCCTCAGGGTTGTCTGGTTTCCTCCCACATCCCAAAGACATGCTGTAGGTGGATTAGACACTCTAAATTGGCCCTAGGTTCGAGTGCGTGCGCTTTTTGTGGAAGGTTGGGTGCCGGGCTGGCAACTGAACACCGTAAAACTTCACTGCCAATCATGAGAGGACAGGTGATCTGCTGTGGTGATCCCTAACCGGGAAAAGCCAAAAAGAAGATCATCAAGACATGTAACCTAGTCTTCACAACCCTACTTTGTAGCTACTCACCTCCAATTTCCTTGCAACTCTTATCCATCTTCTATGCTGTACTCATACGTAACTCACAGTCCTTTAGCTACCTAAAAGGTATGGATATATCGTATACAATCTGAGCTGAAGTTTGATTCTCTGTGTTGCCTAATTCCATGTAGTATACTGTAACATGGTTGAACTCTATTTGTTTTTAACCAACCTCAGGCTGAGACAGAAATTGGTCAGTTTTAATCACTGCTCTACATCAGTCAATAAATGTAGACACAATAAACACAGAGTCCAGTTTATGGTGTGCTTGTTATAGGTTTGACTTCTGAATTCCTAGTCATGCACAACTCTTCGGAATTCCTGACCTGTACCCGTGTAAGGTTGACCACTATCAATGAATGCAACAGGCATCCCATCTTAAAATTACTGATATTAGTGCACTAATCATACTTGTACCTATTATGTCTGTCAGTCTGATTATTCCAGGGGACTCTGAATTGAATGAAAATTCACACACCTGAGATAACATGCCTTCTCACAACTGCAACTGTTCCGTGCCCTCAAGGCTCCATGGAATACTTGAAAATGGGCATGCTAGCTTTTTTCCTTTTAAATTACTATTATGGTATGCAATACAGATAACAGCTCTGCACTACTTGCTCTTTTTTGAATTATTTCAGGTTTATACCACTCTTCGCAGTCCATTATTCCTACACACAGTTCAAAAAAAATATTAAATAAATAAAAACACATTTCAAGCAACTCTTTTCTCAGTTATTTGGAACTATTTTTGTCAACTTTGAACATAAAGCCTCGGATGCAGTCTGCACCTCCCTTGAAAGAATTAAGCTGAATTCCTTCACCTACTGACAAACTTTGCTCATGCCATCCTTTTACTGCAGCACCCTTCAGTAGCTATGTTGAAGTCTGTATCACTCCACTTCTAAAATTCTTTCCCTACTACTTATGTCAGTGATAAGTGCAGCATTATTCAAGGAATATCTTGTCCTCCTTTTAGCAGTTCTTCTCAGTTCTCCAGTAAATGTGCTGTAACACAACTTCTGCTATGCACAATTCCTCCTCTGGTCTATCATTTTCAAATAATTTTTCAATAGTTTGATCAGCATCACCTGGAATCTCTGAACTACCCTGCAAAAATAATTTCTGAATATCTTTCACAAGGCTATGAGGTCGGTTCTCACCTAAATGTTGACCCCCCCCCCTCCCGACATACATACATACATATGTGATAGATTAATGGTAATTTCACAACCATATACTGCCATAAATATTTCCTTCTCTATCTGAGATCACAGCTACTGTAATAGTCTGACTGGCATTTACAACACAACTGGTTTATTGTTGTCAAAGTATTTTTAAACACGAAGCATCTGCAACTATTTTTAAGAACTTCAAAACTATTATCTTGTTCATATTCACATTCCCAAGCTACATCTTCCTCTAAAAGCCTCCTTAGAGGCAAAGTTATATCAGCCATTCAGTATAAATGTTGTAAGATACTGTATCTTTCCTTGAAACCAATGGAATGCTTCTCCATCTTCTGGTCTTGAAATTTGCACAACTTTTTCCATTGTCTTTGGATCAGGCTTTAGTTCCTCTAATGAATTTCAGATCTATTTTGCACTGGCTCTTAATATGATGTATTCAGTCTAAGCATCAGATGCATCAGGTTCTTATGTACAATAAGTGATTACCCATTATGTCTCCAACACCTTCCACAGGTTCATAAGAAAGAACCAGGCTAGCTGCCCTTGGAGGCCATTTCAAGCCTAGCCAAGTTTTCTTCTGGTGCTTGAATTAACCTATCCCATTTGGTTAGAGATTTACCTTACCCATCCTATGGTTGATTATATATTACCCCTAATGAGAAACTGGGATCATACCACAGATAATCTGAGGGGACACATGCGTATGATAAAAGTATTTAGGAACTGCCTCTGTCCATCAGTAGTAAAGGGCTTGGTTTCAGGATAAAATGTCTGTTTCCCATACATGCATCCAAACTGTACTTGAACAGACAGGAATAAGCTTTGTTTTATGTGGATGGGGAAGCCTGCTTCAGAGTATGGTATCGTCTGTGAGATATACCTGTCCCTACAAACCATTCTACTGACGTTGCAGAAGAGTTTTCAGATACCCAAACAGTATTTCCGATGCTACTTGACTTGATGTACAGTAAATCCATCAGTATTGGGTCAGAGCATGCCTTGTATTGGGTCAGGGCATGCCTTGTATACCAGTCACTGGTCACCACTTAGCAGTCTGTAGAATACTAAGTATAGTGACAGGGCTCTGAGCCAGTCTATGCAGAACATTGTTTAGGCCATGTATCCACTTAGTAAGGTATTTTTGTGAGCTTTGTTGCATGTGCCTGGCGAGATACTTGTCGAAAGGGCATTATACTCAAATACTGGCCTAATGATGGCTGAGGAAAGGGGAAGAAAGGCATCCTTGGATCTAGACACAGTCCCTTTGTTTATAAGCTGTGCAATATAAAAGGACTTTGTGACAATGGACACAAGTTGTTCAAAACTTAGGTCAGTGTCCACATAACTCCCCAAATCCTGAACAACTGGGTCAACTCTTAAGAGTATATTGTCAATGTGGTAGTTCCCTGGGGCAGATGACTTCCCAAAGAATACAATAATGCATTTTTGGCATTTAGTTTCAGTCCATGATTTTGGCACCAGTTATTTGGGACAGACCTTCCTGCAGGATGGTCAAGTCATCTGGGAATTCAATGACTACTCCTAGTTTGCAGTTACCTGTAAACTTATTCAACCACTGCCCTTTACTACTGGCTTCCAAACTTAAATACACCCGTAGCAGCCCCCTTAGAATACATCTGATGTTGAAGAAATACCAAAATGAAGTTTAAGAACCTGTACTTCTCTTATGTGACGGTAAACATAAAAATATTGGTAGTTTTCTTAATCTAGCTTTATCTATCAGAAACCTTGGTATTGAAAAAACACAGAATTTAGCATTCTTAAGACAATTTCTTCACCTGAAAGCAATGGGCGATGCTCTCTTTTAATCACTTTATTCAGATCAAGCCAAATGTGTACCTTATTTTTCATTACAAAGTGATCATAATATTCATCCATTCTGTTTTTTAATGACACCTAAGCAGTCCATTCTCTTTTGCACTGTTTTCTCCTCATTTCTGAATGTTACAAGCATTTTTCTAGTAGCATGTTATCATTAGCACTTCATTGGGTTTTCTCTACAGATGATATTCACCTGGCAAGTATCATAAGCTTGTGAGTAAATCAGCATAGTAATATAGATCATTCCCATGGTTCTGCCTGGCATCTGAAATCTCTGTGATACAGATGGATTTTGAACACGCAGTCTTTATAGGTTTCACAGGTTCTTCTAGATAAGGACAGCCTACGACAGAAAAAGGGGTATATGATGTGCTAGACACTGATCATGACACCTGCTCTTGTTGAAGTGATCTGTCTAGAGACACAAACCTGCACTGTTTACTTTATCACTTGTTCTATTTAGGTGAAGGAATTTAAAGAGTGCATGGTTATTCATAACACAGTAGGCTTAAATAGATATCACCTCACAGGGGTCTGTACGACACAGGAGTAGAGTGATACAGCTTTTAATGTATAAAAATAACTAAAGGTACTGAGGTCTAAGATCATTCTGGCATGGAAACACTGAGGTCGCTGAAACTGGTTTAGGTGCTTGGTGAGGTATATGCCAAAGGGTGCATTAAATTCAATTATGAGTCTAGAAAGGGATGAATAAAGTTGGAATATCTCTTATCTGGGCTTTGAGGAGATGCTATTAAGGACAGCCTGGCAAGGCAGAGTGATTTTCTAATCACCACAGATATATGGTGGTCAAAAGGAGAGACTGATAACAGCAGATCTACCCAAGTCCCTGATGAATGTGTCAAATTTGAGTGGAACATTACCTATGTGGTCAGTAGTAGTGATGCTAGCAAACAAAACTATGTTGCATTTCTTGGTGTTAAAGGTAAACCCATGATTAAATTTACTGAGCATTTGTTTGGTTCAGCTCTTGCTGGAGAATCCAAGTATCAGAAAGTGACTTGACAAGCACCCTCGGTTTGTAACCATCAGCAAACTTGATCAGCTGAAGTCTATTAATACTGTTTTTTATCACAGTTATTAGATACTCACACACTCATACACTAGTTTATTTGTTCAGTGCAATATGCTACACAGCCTTGCAAATTACAGTAGTGAAACTAACTGGCCTGTAATTTTCAGGATCAGCAAGGGGGCCACCTTTATGCAAGGGCACTGCAACTGCTACTCTCCACCCTGCAGGGACATAACTAGCGGAGAGAATCAAGTTGAAGCATCGATGGACAGGTTTTGCTTACACTTCTTAGCAGACATCCAGGAACAGGGTTAGGACCCATGGAAGCAGTATTTTTAATTTTGGAAAGTGTCAAAAGGCCTTTGTCTTAACTACTCTCGGGGGGGGGGGTGAGGAGAAGATGGGTGGAGTGAAGTTGGAAGAGAATTGGATAGCAATGTCCTTGAAATCAGAGAAGGGAGGTGCCATCTGAGATAAGCTCAGTAAGGAATTGCATGTTACTTATCTTCTCAATATAGTTGAAGGCTGCCTTACGGTCATTTTTCAAATTAGCTGCAATCCTAAATTCACAGTCTGCCTTACATTTCTTAATGGTATTTAAGACGCTTACCAGTTTTTAAACCTCTGTTATAAATGATGAAGGGGACATTTTTTAATGTTTAATGATATCCAAGAGCTTTGTTTTTGTTATACAGTTTGTTGCTGTAGTAGGTTCCACCATATGGGTTTAGCTCTAAACTTACCATCATGCCTACTCCAGACTGGTAAGGATGCTTCAATGCAACTGTCCAAGAGGGAGTGAAATTCAGAACAGCAGCTTTGCTGAGGATCTACACCATCTGTAAATTATCAATAAAATCAGTAAACAGTAAATAAATGGTCTTGGAATAATCCCAAACATGCAGGAGCTGTCAAGAGCTGCGAAATAGGCATTCTTAGAGAAGATTACAGCAATATGGTCAGATTCGACTAGGGTGGGTGTAACAAGTAGGATGGAAAAGCAAGGAGAAATGTTTGAGAGGAAAAATTTAAGAAGATTATCACCTCTGGTGGGTAGGAGAACCATTTGGTCAACTGCAGTGGCATTTACAAAATCCAGAAATCTCTGGGCACACACTACATTTACAATGAATTCCTTTACTAGTACTAGATATTTTAAAAGTTATGCGACTCTAAATATTAAGGGAATCCACTTAAAAGTGCTTTGCCAACATTAATACAATGGCATCTGGTGACAAATATGCAAAGCATTTCTCTCCATGTCATTTCATATATATTTAGGCCATTGTATAATGAAAACTTTTATTTTTATTAAATCACAGAACAAATACATCTACTGCCTCCCTTGGTGATGTCAGCTTAAAGATAATGTCGGATGTGTCAATGCACATTAATGGAGTCGTCCTTGTACACTGTATGAAGGGAAAATCTGTTTCAATTAATTTGTAAACACCCAAGCTGGCCCTAGTGACATCATATGGTAAATGTCAAATTTAATCTTCATCAGCACAGAAAAATTATATTTGTATGAAGGACACGCATACACAATATGAATGAGTGCTGGGAAAATGCACCATGGTGTTGTAGGCACCAAATGACAATGTCAGCAAATCATTAAGTGCAGCCGTACCAAAGAGACTTTATAGGTTCATAGGTTCATAGGTTTATACTAGGCTATCTGCCCTAAGGCATTTATAAGCCTAGCCCAAATTATTGTGGCTTACGCCACCCCTTATATGAAAAAATACTGTGCCCATTAGTTTGTTGTGCCTCTGTCCAGCAGTGACACAGAGATGATTCCCGGGGTAAACCTACGATCTCCCATCCACAGGTCTAGATTTCTCTTGAACAGAGTCAGCGAGGTGCTCTGCCTCACATGGACCGGGATTTTATTCCACAGCATAGGGAGTCTCTGAGTGATAAATCTATCCCTCCAGCACGTCCTATTTATATCCGTGCTAAGGTTTAAGTCGCTTGCTCTAGTGGTTTTGGTGGATTTGGATTTTTGGAGGTGGAGCATGTCCATTAATTCGCGGTTGGACATGCCCTTGTATGTCAGGCACATGTCACCTCTGAGCAGACGGTATGCGACTGAATAGAGCTGGAGTTTCTTCAATCTGGCAGCATATGACAGATTTTGGAGTCCCTTTATCCTTTTGGTGAGGAACTTTTGGGGTCTCTCCAATTGCTGCAGATGTCGGGTGAGATACATCCCGAATGGGGCATTGTACTCGATCATTGGTCTGATAAGTGAAGAGTACAGGGGAACAATGACCTCACTAGATCTGGATGTGAATCCCTTCATGATCAGGTGGGCAATGTAGAAGGTCTTTCTAACCACTTTAGCAATGTGAGTGTTAAAAGAAAGGCCACTGTCAACCTGGGTCCCCAGGTCCCTGATAACCTCTTCTGTGCTTAGTGGATTGCCACCTATATGGTAGCTTGGGGTTACCTTGTTTTTCCCGAAGGGTATGACTATACATTTTTGGCGTTTAACTTCAGGCCATGGCTCTGGCACCAGCTATCTGTTTCCGTGAGTCCCTTCTGAAGGATATCCGTGTCCGATGCACTTTCCACTATGGCCCAGTTTGCAGTCGTCTGCAAACTTTGTCAGCCAAAGTCCTCCCATGTTGGCCTGTACTTCTGAGAAGTAGATGCCAAACAATAGGGGCCAAGGACCGAGCCCTGTGGGACACCACTTGTGACCGGCTTGGAGTCTGACACAGCGCCAGCAACTCTAACCCTGTGGGTTCTGTCCTTAAGCCAGTTTGCAACCCATCTTGTGACATATGGGTTTACATTTAAGCTGGTAAGTTTTTCTACAATACCCGAGTGGGGTATTGTGTCGAAAGCCTTTGCAAGGTCAAGGTAGGCTGTATGGACTGCCTTTCCTCATCAATGGCCTTGGTGACTGTTTCAAGAAGTCAACCAAGTTCAAAAGGCATGATCTTCCCTTGACAAAGCCAAACTGGGTCGGGTCCAATGTCTGCAAGTCCCCTATATCTTTGTTTATGAGCTCCATTATGATCTTCTCCATAGCTTTGCAGACTAGACTTGTTAAGCTTATGGGGCGGTAATTACCAGGGTCCGTAGAGGCACCGCCTTTGTGGAGTGGGACCACAGTTGCCGTACGCCACTCCTTGGGCACGTATCCTGTGGTAAGGCTGAGATTAAACAGCTGCCTTATGTGCGGGTTTAATTCCTCATTTAGCTCGTGTAGCACACAGCCGGGGTCACCATCCGGTCCCATTGATGCTGTGTTTTTAGCTTTAGAGAGAGCTTTCACCTGCACATTTGAGATGACCGGGAGGCTACACGCGGGTGGGATCTTTATCTCTCGTTTAGGGGGGGGGAGGGGGGTGAAGTTTGCACTGAACCTGTCTGCCAGTATGTTGGCAATGTCTGTGGGTTCAGTGATTTTTGTATCATTTTGGACTAATTCTGAGCATATCTGGGAGTTTCCACCCAGGTTCCTAACATAGCTGAAAAAGGCCTTATGATTGTCCTTTGAATCCATGGCAATTTTTCTCTCAAAATTGGCCTTAGTTGATTTTATGAGTGCTCGTATTTTTTACTAATAATGATCAGGGGTGACTTCCCTTTTATGGATTTTGTTCTATCATGTAATAGCTTTCTCCTCTTATTGTAAAGTTTGTTAATGGCTGGGGTCCACCAGACTGGACGTTTGCCCTTTGTGGAAAGAGTCTTGGTTTTATTTGGGATTGCCTGATCCATGCAGTCCTGGAGGTGTTCATAGAAGGCATTTGTAAGGGCTTCCGCAGCTTGGGTTGTGGTTTCCTCTGGCTCAGGGGCCTTGAAGGATACCACACCAGTCTTGAGTAGTGTGAAGTTTGCTTTAGAGAAGTTCTTCACTATGGTCTTTTTTGCTTGGGGTGGGGGCGGGATGTGGATTTCCAGTGAGATTAGTTTATGATCAGATCTCACCAATGAGGGATATACTTCCGGTGTGGAGCATTTTGTCCCCATGTTTGTGACAATGAGATCTAGTATATTTTCTCCTCTCGTGGGAACAGTGACTAGCTGTTCCATGGCATTTGAATTTATGAACTCCAGGAACCGTTGGGCTAGAAAGTTAGGGCTTGAGTAATGTTCCCAGTCTATATTCGGGTAGTTGAAGTCACCCAATATGATGGTGTTTGGAGATACATTTATACCCTCCAGTGTCTTCAGGAAGGCTGTGTGGGGTTCCTGAGTTTGAGAGGGTGGCCTGTAGCATGCTACAATTTGTAGAGCAGTTTTGCCTATGGTTAGTTGCACCTGGATGGTTTCCAAGCTTAGCGTTGCCACCAACCTGGAGGTGTGAGTATCCTTTATGAATATGGATACACCCCTCCTTTTGTGGTGTGGTCCGGGTTTTGGGGCGGAACGCATGATATGAGGTAAAACCTAATAGTGCCGGGTGCTCTCAGGAGCCTTGAACCAGGTTTCAGTTACAGCACAGACATCGATGTTCTCCATACTGAGAAGGGCCTCGAGTGCGTGCATTTTGAGATCTAGACTTCTGGCATTGAGCAGCATTACCCTCAGTTTCTTCCCATTTTTGTTTCTAGGGTGGTAGGTTTAGAATTTGAGCCTTGCCTAAAAAGGCACTATGGGGTGGCAAGAGCCTTAGCCAATATCCGAATCCCAGGGTGACAGGTGCAAGCCGTCCCTTGCGAAGCAGCGTGGCTTGTCAAGCATGTCATCCCAGGCAGACAGACACTGGATGCCCTTTGAATGACACCAGACATTAAGCCAATTGTTAAAGCTGATCATCTTGTCTCTATATTGTGGCATCATTCTTGGTGAAGGAAGGATACTGCTCAGGGTTAGGGTCATACCTGCCTGGGCTACATAATCAGAGAGCTCCTCTATGTCTCTTTTCATGTAGTCCAGGGAGGTGCGTCTCAGGTCGCTCACACCAGCATGGACAATGACTGTGTCATATTTGTACTTGCCATGGAGTGACCCAGTGCTTGTGTTATGTGGCGGATTCTAGCGCTCAATAGGCAGCTTACTGTGACCCTCTCCTTGTTCAGCCTGGTGAGTGGGACGTCAGTGTGTCTGACTATGGAGTCACCTATGACAAGTATGTTTGGTGTTGTATTTGGCCTTAAGGGCTGTGACTGCTTTGCACACTGCTTTTGTGGTTTATGTGTTGCTTGTGGGGTGTCTTGAGGTAGCAGTTGTTTAGGTGTCTGCTTTGGAGGCCTCTGCTGTTTAGGTAAATTTTACTCAGAGCCTCGAGTATGTCTTTGTGTGTTTATGTGTTTGATTCAGTGGAGTGGTAGCATTATGTGAGGCTGGTTTTGTGGTGTGTGTAGTTGCCTTCTCCTCCTGTCTGGTCTTGCCAGTCCTGAGTTGAGAGAGCTCAGCCTCCAGTTTGGCTAAATAGCTGCATCTCTGCAAGTATTTGTGTTATGTGGGAGGAGGAGAGGGTTGTCTGTGTACATGAGGCAGTTATAACATTGCCTCAAGATTCCCAGATTCACCAGCTGGACCGGAGAGGAGATTGACAACTGACCTTTGGACATGCTAGAATAATATTGGGAAATCCTTAACTGAAAACAAGGGCCAGTGGGGAGTGAGGGTGTAGTGCTTTTAATTTTTAGTGCTGACTTATATAATTGCTTTAGTGAGCAAGTGCCAGGTAACTTGAGTGCAATGTGTTACAAGTAACTAAATGCAAAACGACAAACAGTAACTTTCTTTCAAGTGAAACAAGGAAATAAGTACAGTAAGCAATGCAGATATCACTAGTGATCCACAGAAGCGCTGAGAAGTTGCGTATTAGGTGGAATTAGCTTCCAGGGAAATAACAAGCAAACAAACAACAAGCATATAAACAAAGCTAGATTCAGTAGGCCTGGATCTAGTCTATGCTAGAGCAAACAAGGTGAACCAATTTCAGTAAGATACAGTTCAAATATTCAGGCACTATAAACCTTTAACCAGAAAATTCCCAACTCAGAAGGGCAGAGACCAGCCTCTTCTCCCACAAGAGTGTAGACCACGAACCTTCTTAATGTAAAATAACTGGCCTGAAGCCCAAGTGCCTAAACCAGAACTAATACACTTGGACACTGGGCTCTCAATCAGCGGTTCCCAACTTAGAAGGATGAAAGCTACCTGTCCTGCCACCACAGTGCTTGCCACAAACCTTCCTAATGTAAAACAACTGTTCTGAAGCCCAAGTGCTTAATCCAAAAGACTTGAATGATAGCTACACTTTAATCAAGTTACAACCAAGCAGTAATAAACACCATTGAATACTTTAGAGAATGTCTGGATTAGTGCTCAAGTTACACAAACAAAGCTAGATCCAGCAGGCCCGAATCCAGTCTATGCCACAGCAAACAAGGCGCACCAACTTCAGTAAGGAACAGTTCAGATATGCATGCACTATAAGCCTTTAACCAGAAATTCCCAGCTCAGAAGGGCAGAGTCCAGCCTCTCCTCCCACAAGAGTGCAGACCACGAACCCTCTTAATGTAAAATAACTGGCTTGAAAGCCCAAGTGCTTAAACCAGAATTAATACACTTTTAGAATAACAGACACTGAGCCCTCAATCAGCAGTTCTCAACCTAGAAGGATGTAAGCTACCTGTTCTGCCACAACAGTGCAGACCACAAACCCTCTCAGTGCAAAACAACTAACTGGTCCAAGCCCAAGTGTTTAAACCAAAAGGCTTAGAATGAGTTACACCAAGCAGTAATAAATACAATTGAGTATTTTAAGATGATGCAAAAGTAAAAAGAAGTATGTAAAAACACAAGTACAGTAAAAGCAGATGAAATTTTTTTTTTTTTTTTCTGAACAAGTGCTGAGATCAAAGAAACAGATTTGAGTGCTGAAACTAGAAAACTGGCTAGTTATAAGAAATAAACAAGCTAGAAGGCTTCCCTCAAACACAGAAGGGCTTGGGGGCTCAGAAGCCTACAAATAGTCTGTACCACTTAACAAGAAAGGCAGGAAATAAGCTTAATTTTTTTTTTTTTCTATTTCCCAGATGCTCTCTTTGTACACAGTAGGAGTGCCTGAAATCAGAATATGATCTCACTGCACTCAGTTGAGTGAGCAAATGAGATGGGCCCAGAGGCAGGCTGAGGGGCGGGCAGTTTCAATGCCACTAAGATTAACACCAAAACAAAACAGCGGGTGGGTGGGAATAACTGAAGAGCAGAATAACTTCAGATAAAAATTCCTTCAACACTCCTTCATACACAGTTTAAATCAATTTAAATACTGTATTTTTTAAAAAAAAAGTGCAGAAAAAGGTACTTAAATTCTCTTATATGTCCAGTTGAATATAACCAAGTTTTTAGCTGGCCAAGCTGAAGTTTTAAAGCCAGATTATTTCACATGCACCAGTTTAAATATGCAAGGACAGGAAATCAAAGAATGTGGCTACCCCACACCTGTAATTACTAGCAAATAACAAAATTCAGCCAACACTAGCTTTAGTTCAAGTTACTGAAGAGCAGAATAACTTCAGATAAAAATTCCTTCAACACTCCTTCATACACAGTTTAAATCAATTTAAATACTGTATTTTTAAAAAAAAAAGTGCAGAAAAAGGTACTTAAATTCTCTTATACGTCCAGTTGAATATAACCAAGTTTTTAGCTGGCCAAGCTGAAGTTTTAAAGCAGGAATTATTTCACATGCACCAGTTTAAATATGCAAGGACAGGAAATCAAAGAATGTGGCTACCCCCACACCTGTACATTCTTGTGCTTACATGCCTACAGTTTCAAACCTAATGATGCCACCAAGTGGTCAGAACACAATAACATATGCACAACTTTCTCAACTGCTAAAAGGACCCAAAGTTTTACAAGTACAAAAACAAGATATTGTACTCCATACCACTATCTAATTTAAATTCCACACTCTATCCTATTAAAACTTGCAAATTCTTCTGAAAACATTTAATTTTGCATTTACATATCTTTGCAAAATTTTCTTTTCTAGCACACATTCTACAGTTATGGAGGTAGGCAATGTATTCCTGCACATATGGCCACAACTGCTGCTAGTACACCTTTGAACTCTCCATGATTCTGAAGAACATCCATAATTCTGCCTCAGTTTTTTTGCCCTGCTCCTTATGAAATTTTATTTTCTAATACATCACTGACGATTACAGTCAGTAATGACAGCTTCAGATTTCAGAAAATGCATGTTAATGTAAAACTAAGTGAATTAGAGTAATATTTACAAAACTGTCCCTTTTTCTGGGTCTTTATCCCCCCCCCCCCCGGTTCAACAATTCTTGAAAAAAAGTTGTTAAAAGGTATGACTGCACAACTTAAGATCAAATGTTTTCAAATGCCTCTCATCTGTGTGACTTTCTTTGTGATAATTCACTGCTTCACTGATCTGTTTCATAACCATAATTTCTACAACATATCCTGAATTTAATTTCTCACATCTACCCACTTGCCTCACATTTTAACTGACATATCGCCTTTTCATCATGTAAATGCTTGTATCTGTGAAGCAGCAATTTCATTATCTTTTTACCTGTTCACAGGATTTGATAACTCCAAGACTGCTTCCTTCACTAGCCTGCCCCTCCTTTCATCATATCTTATACCCCAAATTATCATCTTAACATTAATTTATGTAGATCAAATCAGTTTGGCTATTGGTCTTCAGGATAGTAATATTACCATCTCCGGTCTCTGCAGGACCTTTGACCCTTATAAAGAACAAATGACAAATTAATAGCAAGTATGTTCTAGGCAAACAGTAATTCCCAAACTTCTCTACAGTTGCTGTTATTGTGTCTCATCTCTTCAAGGAATGAAAAATTTCACATTTTTATAACCTTTTCCCCAGCAACATATAGGAATGTAGTTCATGTGTGTGCGCGCACGCGTGTGTTTTTTTTTTTTTTTCAGACTTTGCAGCTAATTTCAGTGAGGAATATTAAATTTCTGGATCCACAACTTCCATTTTTTTGTCAAGTTTCTTTCTTGACGTGCAAGTATTCCTGAGAGCTGTGGTACAGACATATCTCCAAGAGAAGTCCACTTGTGTAACTACAAAAACTCTTGGACAACAAACACGCTTCTTCACTACTGCAGGTGTATTTCTGACACCATGCTCTATCCACAAGCTTAGTAAACAGAGACATTTTAGACACGGTCAAAACTATGGGTGGTCTATACTGAAAATTGAATTCTCTGGAACTTCTGCATACTAGATGGCATGGTAATCACTACATCTACCATACTTAAAGATAACGGCCACATTCATCGGCTGCTACATTTACATGATTTTAAGTTTTAATGAAAACTTCTGTCTCTGAAGTGCACTCCATGCTACCACAATGCCATTTTCTGCACTTCCATTTTTGCAGAAAGATGTCCTGTCCACTCATTTAGAAAGGAAGCCCTCTGAACTACTGCAGCTGCTAAGAATTTCTATATAGATTTACAGTACCCAATCAAGGAATGTTCTGATTTATGTTTGTCATCCGCTACACTGACTTACAGGAGTCTTTTTTATTCTAGTTTCACAGAGATTAAAAGGAGTTTAGTTTTTCAAAACAGAAACTTTTGTGCAGAGACTAAGAGGTGGGCAGCACTTTAAGCCCAAGAAGTGCAAAACACTGATCAGAATTTCATACATCATACTCTCAAAAACATTCTATGCATACTGCTTAGGTTTCCAAAAGGCAAAGCCTGGTGGTGTAGCTAAAATGTTCACTTTTCAAGATAACTGGGAGCTTGCTCTCTGCTTAAGTGACTTGCTCAGAGTTACACTGAAACAGGAGTCCAAACCTGAACTGCAGGATGAATTTTTTTAAAACCTCATAGCCTTAGTTACCCTGTGCAGCACTGGCAGACAAGCAATGCTCTGCAGTTACCTTGTGCTCCACTGGCAGACATTTGGCACGCTGCAGTAACCTGTGCCTCACTTGCAGACATAGGGTTCTCTGCAGTTACCAGGGCCACAGTGTCAGACGTATGGTGTTTCATAGCTTCTGTTACTACACAAGCACAAAAAGACTTGCAGCACTTTTAGTTTAAAGGACAAATTGAAGAGCACATTAACATCTACATTTACTTAATGCTCAGGATAGGAAACAAACTTCCAAGGGAAGAATTGCATTACTCATCCAAGTACTTTAAAAATGAGCTTGAACCATACTGCACAGATCATAGATGCACATTTATAGGGTCACAGCCCAATCCCTAAACAACCACCATATACAAGTTCAATAAACCAGCCAAAAAACCAGCTGGATGAAGGAAAGTCAGTACATACAGCTTACCTTGACTTGGCCGAGGCCTATGACACAATCCCCCACTCGGGCATCATCAAAAAAGCTAATACAACTTGGCGTAAATCCCTGTCTCATCAGGAGGGTTGATAACTGGCTCACCGACAGAACCCTCAAAGTCAAAATAGGCACTGCCACCTCCGACAGCACACCTGTCACTAGTGGAGTTCCCCATGGATCTGTCCTGGGACCCCTACTGTTTGGCATACATTTCTCAGAGGTCCAGACAAGGACAAAAGGGCTGTGGCTGACCAAGTTTGCGAACGACTGCAAGCCGGCTGCTGCCATTAACTCCCAAAATTATGTTAACATACCGCAAGAGGGTCACACAGCAACAAATGACTGGTGCCAAAGTCATGGCCTCAAGCTAAATGCAAAAAAGTATCATACCATTTGACAAAAACATGACCACATTGATTACCACATCAATGGCAACCCCCTAAGCACACAACCTGTGGTGAGAAACCTGGGCACTTGGGTCGATAACCTCACATTCAACCATCATGTAGCGGCAGTGGTCAGAAAAGCCTTTTACTTGGTTCATCTCAAAAGTAAAAGGATTGCATCCAGAAATAAAGGAGGTTATTGCCTCTTTATTACTCCTCCCTCATTAGACTAATAATGGAGTACAACGCGCAGCTTGGGATGTACCTCTCCAAACATCTGCACCAACTGGAAAGGCTACTGAAATACCTCACAAAGAATCCATGGCCTCCAATACCTGTCCTATACAAACAGGCTGAAATCACTATCAATCTACTCGGTATCGTACAGATTGCTCAGGGGTGATCTGTACCTCGCCTACAAAGCAATGTCGGACCCTGCCCTGCTAGAGATGCTACATATATGTAAGTCTAACTCCTCATGCAGTACCCGCTCAAAAGGCTTGAATATAATATGCAACATCACCAAAACCTGCTGGACAGACAGGTTTGTCTCCCAGAGGCTGCCCTGTCTCTGGAACAGACTTCCCATACATGTCACACAGACCACCTAAATGACCTTCAAGCACAGCCTTGATGAGTGGATGGGAAACCACAAATTTGTTCCAAGGGTTCCACTTGTCCCCTTCACTGATAGGGGCAACGGGTGCTGACTGAGGTTTCTTTTTGGGGTAAACTCTTGGCTAGGCTTGGAAGGGCCCCAGGGCCATTAGTCTAGTAACCTCCTATGATCCTATAAATCTATGACCTGTAGGCATGCTCAAAGGACTAGTCTTAGTTGCCTTTCCGGGCAGCACAAAGCAGACATCAAAAACATGCATGAAAAAAACTGCATGTTGCAGACTTTACATATCAATGCTACAGCACTAACTAC